>NC_083317.1:79455542-79636133 GCF_963455315.2 Globicephala melas | reverse complement strand
TATTGGTTGGGGTTTTTTCCCCTCCTACTCATCCCTGAATGAGGGAGACTCTTGTTTCTTTTATGTCTCTCTCTTAAAAGAACGGTGTGAGGGGAAAATAATATTTCAGATTCCTCAAGTATTAACCCCAAATGTTTGGACCAGAAGCAGCTTTCAAAGGTCAGGCTGTTCTGAGCCTTGGCTATGAGAGTCCTTCAGGCAACTCATTAAATTACAGACGAGTTCTTAAAGGGTCCGCAAAATTTCTGCACATGTTAATTTCCAATAAAGATATCTCCCAAAATAATCTACCTCTCCCAACCCCAGTTTGGGTTTATAGAACTGAGCAGAGCTATGAAAGACTGCTGGCTGTTGCCTGGGATATTTGGGGTCTCTTTCCCAGAATGCCATAAGAAGTTCAGATCTATCGCTGAAAATGTGGTTGTCAATGCAGCCCCCTTTTGGAAAAGGCTGTGTTGGGGTTTTTAAAACCAGGAGAGATCCAAAGGGGTCGACTATTTTCACAAGGGCTGGAGCTTAGGAAATATGCGTAAGTGTCTGTCCCTGTGAAATCTGAATATTTTAATACTTATTGACAGATGAATTACTGCAGTCTCTGCAGAAAAGCCTGTCTTGTGAAGGATTTTTGAAAAATATACACAGGCCTAATGCTGTCACTGTTGTCAAAATGAACATTTTACCCCCAAAGACACATGATGTCATCCAGTGCAGATCCATTTGGCCAGAAGGGAGACTATCTGTTTTTCTGATTGTCCCCTTCCCCCTCATTTTCAAAGCGTTTTAAAGGAATCCCACTGGATTCAAAATGACACCCCGATTTTGCTGAAGTGATGGTCTTTGTGTATTTGTATGGGTGATGATTTTTCTATCTTTTATGAGTAATAAGAACTTTAGGGTTTCTCAGGTGTCTGTGTGGTTTGGAATGTGAATTGTATGGCTCTGCCCTATTACTGATCCTACAATGAGATTACTTTTGTGATTTGGGGTCACTTTTCTTGTCAAAGTTGCCATCCTGCCTCATTGGCTCCCCCCTCCCCCTTAAATACATAGCTTGCCCCTCCCTCGTTCTCTTTGCCACGCCAATCTTAGCCCCATGGGGGCGCTGCAGAGCAAAGGGAAATCTCCCTCAGACAGCAGAACAAACCAGAGCGGGGGCTGGGAATAAATTCACCCTTCTTTAATTCTCTGCGGAGAGCCCTTGGAGGAAGACCCCACCAGGCGTGGTTTGTAGATAATTAATCCTACCGCCAGGGACCGCAAATCTTCTCAGGACGTTATTTCCGGGACCCAGTGCCAGGGTCCCACATTTCTACTTTTTTTTTTTTTTTCCAAATTGAAGTGTTTACACCGAAAGAAATTAACCAGAACAGGAGACGGTTAAATGAAAAAAAAAAATTATTGAAGCTATTTTAAAGATGAAGGTTTACTTTTAGGTAGGTCCCCTTTTCTCTACGAGATGAATGGTGAGGAAAATCGTGTACCCACCTCTCAATCTCTTTTCAATTCCTAGGAAAGTAACTTTATCAAATTTTATACCAGTTGAATTTCTTCCAGAATGCCTTCTCTCATTCTTGATCTCTCCCCAGTAGTAACCAGTTGGTGTCACTTTGTGGACCTCCCTCATTCCAGCAGTGCTAGGATTAAAGAAAGGATTGAATTGAATATATTCAAATTCTTTTAAATCATCCTTAAGAAGCTCTAAAGAGAGATTCCATGTCTGGGGTCTTATGTGTGATTCCTGTGGGCTTGGAGGGGCTGTGTATCAACCAGTCCTATGAGTTAATGGTTTCTGGCTATTAATACTCAGAGTAGAGGACCAGGCCAGCCCCTTTGCCTGGTGTTCTGGGCATAGTAATAGGTTACTAATCACAGGTTCTGGGTAAATAAAAGCTTTGTTACAAAATAAAATAGCTTGGTCTTAATATTACATCTATTTAAGGAAAGGAACAGATTTTGCATCCAGTTCCCCCCAGAGAATCTTCCCCACCATTCAATCATAGCTGAAAAGGAAACTATCTTTGGAATAAGCACTGTCCTGTCCTCTTTCTAAGGGGACTCCAAACAGGAAATTGGTTTCACCTGTCAGGAACTTCTGGCACCTTGGTAGATCTTTAAACTATCACATCGCAGAATTACAGATTTTAGAACTGGAAGGAACCGTGAAGATGATCACTCAAGACTTCTTTCTTTCAGGAGGACAGGATAGCCATCACTGGAGGCGTGTGGGACCCCAGGACACAACTGAAAACGGGTCTGCGTGGTTTGATGGTCCTGTGTTAGAAAATCGGGGTGATCTGACTACCTGGGTTTGGAGATGGGCATCTTGTTTTCTGGCAGAATTGAGGAAAGCAAGGCTGCTTTGGGCTGTGTGTAAATTGTAAACTGGTTCTCAGAACAGACTCCAGGTCACAGTGAGTATTGAGTTTTGATTGTCATCTGGGCTTGGCTATGCTTGTCACCTGTGCTATGGTACTCAACAGCTACTTTTGATGGGTATGGGAGATCTTATTTACCCATTAGTTTTATTTCAAATCCTTCACTTAGAGCCATTATAAACAAGCTCCTTACATTATCCTTGGAGAAAGAAAGGTGTTTTCTTGGTATGATTTAGAGAAATTGAGCAGAAAGTTTTGAGACATTAAAAAAAAAAAAAGATGATTTCCAGCCACTACCTTCAGAAAAACAAGTGTCAACATTTAATTTTGGTCCATATGCTGCCTGCTTTTGGCCTGTATTATCCTGAGACCTTTTTTTTTTTTTTTTTTAGTTTAGAAACCTTTTTGGCCTAGCTCAGAGTTTCCCCCCAAAACACGGATTTTTTCCACACTTTTCTCACTTATTTAAAATGGAAATAAATATCTCGGGAGCTTAAAATAGAGAAGTGATGGGGGGGTGCATAATCATTTGTCTACAGCACTCTATCACTGTTTTGAATAACAGGGTTTTCACTTCCTATGAAACCTTAGCATGAGGGAAAGCAGCAGCTGGACCAGGAAGGGGATGCAGGGAGGAAAGCACTTGAGTGTTTGTAAACTCAGGGTGGCTGGCCCACTGGGCTGCTGTACTTAGCTGTCTTTACTACCTAAGGCTAGAAGTGGAAAAACTTGATTTGCGTGTTGTGCCTGCATTTTTTTTTTTTTTTCCTTCTCCACACCGCCCTCTGTACACCTGACCATGCTGAAGCCTATCTGAAGCCGGCTTGACGGCAGGGAGAGCTGGAGAGCGGAAGAATGTGCTGAGAAAGGGAGTGCTCGGTACTTTTCCATTCACATCTCCACAGTGGCTTTTCTTGTTTATTTCAACCTCCACCAGCGGAACCCTGTCAGCTGCCTGAAATCCGAGTCATTAAACTGTTCCCTGAGGTCAGACCACAGATGCTTGGTGCATGTTTCCTACATGTCGGTGTCTATGTAACATATGTACATACAGAGACACACGCACAAACGTGTAACTCCGTGGGGGCACAGTGTGAGGTAGGGGGAAAAAACATGGATTTGTTGCCAGAAAACCTTGGTTTCTAATTACCGTTCTGCCTGGAACTCCTTATGGGACGTGGAGCAAAACCACTTATCAGGACTCAGTTTCCTCAACTGTGTGAAGGAATAACCCAGATGGTTTGCAGCACAGTCTATCTGTTCTAAATTCGATACCTTGTGTCTAAATATATATTTATGTAACTTTAAGGTGGAGGGGGGGATGGAAAGGAGCTGAGTGAATGTGTCCCTGGGGTGGGAAAAGAAGTTAAAATGTAAACTTCTAAGTAAAGAAGGCAGTCCCAGAATCTTCACCTCTATCAATTTTTAACCAGTTGTAGACCAAAGTCTGGGATTCTGCTGAGTAGGTCCAAAAGCCAAATGAAGATTTTACATGTTAAGAGTTGGAAGGGGCCGATTCTAAGACCTTGTACCTTTGATCTCCTGCATTCATAATCGGATGTGACAGTTCCCAAGTGTCTTTTCTGCACTAGAGTTCTTTTTTTTTTTTTCCTTCTTCTGTTTTTGGAAACAGTCCCAGTCAGTGATAGGAAGGAGATGACACTTGTAAACTGGGCACACCTTAAGCCGCTGGGCCCCATGTGGATGTAAAAAAATATGACATAATATTCATATACATACACACACACAAAAGAAGGAGAAAAAAAAAAAGAAAAAACTAGATAGAGATTCCTGGTAAGAAACTTAGAGGTAGTTCAACCATCACTGCATTAAAGGTAATTATTTGACGTCAGAGGAAATAACAGATGAGGAGTTTGCCCTTACCAAAAAAAAAAAAAAAGCCTTACTCTACCAGAACAAACTTGAAGGTAACTCTCCACCAATATTTCCTATGCTTCTTTTATCTCCATTCTTTAAAAAGAAAGGTCTAATGTTTCTCAGGCCTGATTGCCTAGCAAAGCCTTTAACGGACCTCAGCATCTTCAGGACATAATTTAAAGTGTAGTTCCTATTTATTGACAGTGACCTCCCCACCACCACCATCCCTCCTCTTAGACCTTCTGGAATATTGATGCCCATGTACAAGGAGAGATGGAGCCAATTACATTCTCTCAATGAAATACTATTGAGAGTTACAATATGCTAGCACTGGGAAGGTCCTTAGCAATTGTCCAATTCCACACGACTGAATTTATATCATTGGAAATTGAGGCCCACACAGAATGTATTTGCCACACACACTGGATCAGACTGAGCCAGGTCCAGAATTTTGATGTCCTGGTTCTAAATCCACTATGTTTGTCCATGTTTTATCATGAAAAGAGGACGTGGGGTGGGCAGCCCTGCAAAAGAGCCATTTGCTGGGTCCTTACGTTCAGAGAAGGCCTCACATTTAGACTTTTGACATCATCTCCACTGAGGTTCTACATCAGTCTTAGCCGTACACAGGATGGAAAGGAGCAGACCCTCATCCACAAGTTCTCTGTGTGTGTCCCAGGGTAGGACTCAGTGTCAGAGCCGCCACAGGCTCCTACGGTACTGTGATTTAATACTGTTAATAAACCTATAATTATCTTATGAATAGTACAATTGCATTGTAATTGTGTGTATGCTGGTGTCGAAAATGTAAAATTTAATATATTTTTGGCCTAGAAACAACGATGCTACACTAGCAAAGAGCCCACCTGGTACCAGATCTTGATTTCTGATACTTCTGTGCAGTAATGGAAAACAAGGCTCCTTGGAGAAACGTCTGGTTCTAGATCTAGAACTGGGGCAAGAAGTATTCAAAATCAGAATGGAACATCTTATAGCATCATAAATAAAGAATTGCTGAAAAACAAACAAAAACTACATCGATGGGGCATATTTCAAAGAGACACTGGAGCCACTTGAAGAGCTCCCAATGGGCAAAGCTGGAAGATTTGGAGTAAAAAAAAAGAAATCAAGTCATATTAGATTACAATCCAAAGTCTAAAAGAAATATCCATGAATCCACACTGATATAAATTATTAAATAAATTAATAAATCAGAGAAAAGAGACAAATCTCCCTTGAAGAAAAATTCCAAATCATTTATGTAGATACACTGCCAGCAAGGATGGGGGCAGGGGGTGGTGTGTAACTCCTCACTCCTCAGGTGTGAGCTATGCACAGTGACTTCCTTCCAAAGAGTACAGTATGGGAAGGGAGGAAAGGAGGGAGGGAATCATTTTACATGGAGAAACCTGACAAACACTACACCAGCCAATTCACCAAGGTGAACATCAGCAATTATAAGCCATGTTGATTGTTATGTACCTTTGATCTGAGGAGATGAAAATGGCTTTTTACCTCTGTGGTCTTCCTCCCACACCCCAGTCTATTTATGAGAAAAGTCTCAGACAAGTTTCAACAGAAGGGCATCCTACAAAAGACGTCACCAGTATTCCACAGAACTATCAAGGAAAGTCTGAGAAATTGCAGCAGCTGAGAGCAACCTCAGAAGATATGACAGCTTAATGTAATGTAGTATCCTGGATGGGATCATGAAACAGAAAAAGATAAGGTAAACCCAGACAAATCTGAATAAATGAGGAGCTTTAATTAATAATATTGTATCAGTGTTGTTTCATTAGTTGTTACAAATGTACCATAGTAATATAAAATGTTAATAATAATGGGAAACTGGGTATAGGGTTTTTCTCTGCACTATCTTCTCAATTTTGCTGTTTAAAAAATATTTGGGGAGGGCATATCCTTATTTATTTATTTATTTTTCAATACCAGAATCCTCCAAAAATGAGCTAGGTCTCTTGAAATCTGAGTGATTTTCTTCCCAGTCAACCATGCCCCCCAGACAGAGTCAGGAAAATGAGGGAACCTGCGTTTATTCTTTTAGTTTACTAAATTGAAAGCAATTTAGCTAATTTCTCTATGTCACCATCTGGACACAGAACTGTGAGGAGAACACTTAGGAAGCACCAAAGGCCAAGTGTTGTCATGGTGGTGGATGACTCAAGGCACCTCATCAATCTGCTTACTCCACATTTCTTTCTGAAAATCCTCCACGGAAACAAGGCCCTGAAAGATCTAGCTATCAGTCCATAGTAGACATATGATACTTAGGGATTCGTCACTGAGGTTGGGGGAGCCTCAAGACCTTCCTAGAATGTCTGGTATCTCATTGTACAACTCCAAAAGAACTGTGGACCTCATCAGAGTTTAACTCTGGGTCTAGAGAAGAACGCTAACTGGACCCTATAACTCTATGAATTTGTCTTCATTATCTGAATATGACCCCATTACCTAAACTAGAAAAATCCAGAGAGGGAAATGGTTTGCCAAGACCATCCCACAAATTAGTGGTAGAGTTGCTTCCCATCAACCAGTCCACCCTGAATCATTTATTTTGCTGTAGTATTCCCTTTAGTAAACTAAGGACTGCTATTGCATTGATATACATTATTTCAGAAATGCCTCATTCATTTCTAACCACCTGTCAGTTACCAGTGGTGTCCAGTTCCAATGGGAGCTTAAGTGTCTCTTCCTTCTTTCCCTTCACCTTTTCCCACTTGCATCAGCCTCTCTGCCAAGTGGTTATAGATCTTTGAACCAACACTGATATTCACTATGGAGGCTGACATCTAAATTCTTCTTGGTGAGATGAGGTAAGACTGAATGCTATCATAGTCCAATTTGGTTATCATTACTGTCAGCAATCTGTTTGGTTACATGTCTCAAGAATCATAAATGTAGTCATGCCCTGTGACCCAGTAATTCCACTTCTAGGAATCTATCTTCAAGGCATAATTCAACATATAGGGGAAAAAAATCTTTGAATGAATATATGCATTCAAGCATTATATCTAGCAACAAAAAAATTGAACAACCTACATGTTCCATTATGACTGGGTTGGAGGGAAGGGTATTGGATGGAGAATGGTTAAATATAATACAACTAATTTTTAAAAATTAGAGTTGGAAAACACTTATGGTAACAGGTAAGTGAAAAGCAGTATATATATATGTATGTAGTGTATTTATACATATGTATGTAGTATATTTATTTACTATACATAAAAAATAAACTGGATATAAACAAAAGTACACAATTAACAAAAAACTATTTACATGGGCTGTCTTAGGGTAGTAGGGTTATGGATGCTTTTTTCTCCTTTTATTCTTTTCTTTATCTTCCAAACTGTGTAATGTTTATATATTAGTTTGATGTCCATCTATCTCACAAGCACACACTCAAGACACTGAAAAGCCCTAAGTGAAATCTTTTCAATGCAAGCAATTAGTCCTCTAATTCACAGTTTTGAATGTTTGACCTAAAGTTGAAGCCTCCCACATCTTTAGGGCCTAGAGCAAAAGTGAGAAAGTGAGAACTGCCCACTCATTCTTGGAGAAGACCTTTCACTCTGGGAGACACTTGTCTCCACACCAACAAAACCTCACCCTTTCTGAGCACATTGACCATAATGAGATTAAATAGATCCTGTAAATCTTTGATCTGTCTCTGCCTGCTGGGTCTTAGTGTGCTTATCTTGTTTGTTGGTTATTTCACAGCTTTTGAAAATGTTAAAAGAGTTTCCTGGGGCTTCCCTGGTGGCACAATGTTTAAGAATCCTCCTGCCAGTGCAGGAGACACCGTTTGGAGCCCTGGTCCCGGAAAATCCCACATGCCACGGAGCAACTAGGCCCATGTGCCACAACTACTGAAGGCCGTGTGCCACAACTACTGAAGCCCGTGTGCCTAGAGCCCATGCTCCACAGCAAGAGAAGCCACCGCAATGAGAAGCCCGTGCACCACAACGAAGAGTAGCCCCCGCTCGCCGCAACTAGAGAAAGCCCGCGCACAGCAACAAAGACCCAACACAGCCAAAAATTTTTAAAATTAATTTTTAAAAAAAAAGGGTTCCTTGGTTACTTTACTGTCTCCATGAGGCCACCCAGGAGATCTCCTGGTAAAAAGACATTCTTTGAGATGCTTCTGGGGCTACAGGAGATTTGGTTTTCATTATTTTCTTTTTTTTTTTTGCGGTACACAGGCCTCTCACTGTTGTGGCCTCTCCCGCTGCGGAGCACAGGCTCCGGACGCGCAGGCTCAGCGGCCATGGCTCACGGGCCCAGCCGCTCCGCAGCATGTGGGATCTTCCCGGACCGGGGCACGAACCCGTGTCCCCTGCATCGGCAGGCGGACTCTCAACCACTGCACCACCAGGGAAGCCTGGTTTTCATTCTTATAACATGTTTGACTAGTGAATTCTGAGGAAAACAATTTAAAAATAAGCCCTATCAATGTTGTTTCCTTTAGAGAATCACAAGCTTGTTAGGAACTGGGAGTAGGTGGTTACCATTCTTTGAATCTCTGGTTCTTAGAAAAGGGCATGGGGATAGACGTCAGGATCTAGGAGGTGAGTTGAGATAAGGACCATGGTTCTGTTAAGCCCTCTTCCCTTAAACCACTGATCTAATTCCTCATACTCAGCTCATTCGTTCACTCGTTCGCACAATACACAGTTCATTGGCAGTCTTTTGTGGGTTAGACACTATTTTCCCTGAATACTGGGGAAATGAATATAAATACAACAGGGGATTCTGACCCCAGGGGACACACAGTCTACTGAGAAAAAAAAAGGCGGAGAATGGTGCAAAAGCTTGCTTTAAGTCATGCAAACGATAGCCCCCTTGCCAGGCCAAACATCCTGATTCTGAGCCAAACTCTCTGGCCTCCTCCCAGAGGCTGTGTCCTACCTCCTGCTCCAGCACCAGTGTGAGGCACCGACTCCCTCCCTGGGCAGGTTCAGCCTCTGGGTTTTTCATCCAGTGTTGATTAGAACAGGATATAACCCAGCTGCCTCCATGCACCATCCAGTAATACCCAATACCCAATGCAAAGAAAATCCACAAGAGCCTGGAGCATACACAGCCCCACCACCACCATCACCAGGTTTGCTCAGCCTGCAGGCCAGAGCTGGACTGTGATTTTTACAACTTCGAGGGCCTGACAGGTTCTACCATGAACAGAGAGATCACCCAGCATCATGCTATTCCAAAGCACACAGCCTCAAGTAGCATCCGCAGCCTGGACTCTAGCTCCCGACACCACCTCTAACAGGATCTAGACCCCTAATAGATCCTGAAGCTTACTCAGCTAAACCCAAGTCTACCCCAACCTCTGGGCATCCCAGACCTTTGGATAATAAACTAACAGGTGATATAAACAGGTGCTAGCCCCGCACCCATGCCACTTTTCACAGCATCTTATTGCCAAGGCCCAGACTGCCTGAGGGTTGGGCCCATGTGCCAGGAGTTGTAACCATCTCCTTCCTATGGCACGTGCATAAAACCACCAGATACAATTTCAGCAATCTTACAATTAGCTGGAAGTCTAGCAGCTTTCAATGTCTCAACATCAAGGTTGCTAAGAAACACCCACCCTTTGGAGGGTGAAATGCCAGCAGAATGCTCAAAAGAAAATGGGACAGAAAAAGATTAATAATATCATTCATAAAGGCCATAATTTGGGAAGGTACATGGAAAAGACATGACGATGGTGATGGTGAATCAATAAATCAAGCCCCTTAGGCCCTCAAACTTCTTTCCAATCCCGTCTCCTGTAAGTTTTCTACCCCAGACCCTTAGCATTCTCCAAGAACCCAGGCACTTACCTCCACTCCACACCCAGGTGTTGATCGCTGCCTTTGGTAGGCTAGAAGCTCCTCAAAGACAAGAGAACTTCATTTTTGTTGTATTGGACTTGCATCCAAAACATGGTGCTCACTTAGGAAATGTCGACTGAATTCAAGTAGGTAGAACTGAAAGAGAATTCAGGGTGCAATCTGATGATCTGGGTTCCAGTTAAAGCTGCACAACTGACTAACTTCTGTGAGTCTCAGTTTCTTGTTCTCTAAAATGGTCATTTCTGTACAGGGACTACATCACAGGATTCCCATGAGAATCAAGTACCATAGAGGGGAAAGTACTTTGGAAATTATAATGCACAGTTCAGAGTGGTCGTTGAATGCGGAGCGAATGGACAAACTCATGAGTGAATCATCACAGAGAAGAAAAGCCATCAGGTTATTCCATAACTGATTTTGTGACTCAGGTTTTATCTGAGGAACAATGTATTTGAAGTGTCCTGCCTTGACTCTGTAACCATCCTTAAAAATGGTTATTTCACTTCCCGAAATATTTTAACCCTTTCAGTACAGGAAGACATAAATTACTGGGGAGGATTCATACTCATCCAAAGAGAATAAAAAAGATCAGAAAGTCTTTATGTCCTCGAAATGCAGAATTGGAAATGAACCATCTCCCAGTAGTGGGAACTGAAATCCACTATTAGATCCTCCTTTTTGGTACCTTCTTCCTCTTCCTCCTCTTTCTACCTTAGCCCCTCCCTACCCATCCCCTTCACCCAGCTGGAAAAAATCATTTGTTTTGAGCCAACTTTAGTCTTAGAAAAAGGTATAAACAAAGCACAAATTTATCAGGGCTGTTTTCTAGGAGCAACAAGGTGGATTTCTATAACTTTTTTAAGTCCTGAGTTGATGGGTGAGTTACTAAAATACGAAGGTAGGATAACTTTCTACCAAAGGCCTGACCCAAATGACAGGGAGAACATTGGGCCAGCTCTGCCCCCTAAGAGAATCTGTGCAGCTCTCTATCCTTCCTACCTCCAGCTCTCTAATCCTTCCTACCTCTGCAACAAATGCGCAACAGATCTCACGAATGTTGCGGTGAGTATAAAAATGGATTAGGAGCAAGTTGGTCTTGATAGGGAGGAGGAAAGAAAACATGAGCATGGGTGCTGGAGAGAAGGTAAGGGCTTCACTCTAGTAACAGAACAAGGCAATGGTTAAGATGAAGCCAAAGGGGCCAGGGCATGTGTCAAGAAAAATTTCCTTCAATTGAGACCATATCTGCCCATACTTACCAGTTTTGCCAGCACCAAACCCATGATCAACGGCTCATTTATTTTTGGATTCCTAGAGGTGGGAAGAAGAGAATACTGGATGTATATGGCATTTAAAAAAAAATACAAAAAACCCTCCAACGTGGGAGGGCTGGGATGATGTACAAGGGCAACCGCCTCCCCTATATGGTTCCTATTTTTTTTTTTCCCCTTTCTACCCTTCCTGTTCCCAACACGTCTCATCCAATCATACCTGTGGAAGCCACATTCCTGCGCAAAGCTAAATCTGTCAGTGAAGGCAGGGGGATGGCGGAGCAAAGCAAAAGAACATAAAGATACTTCCCTTCTCAACCCTGAAAGCTGGGAAGTTTCAGTAAGAAAATGGAGGAGTGCTATAAGATTCTAGGGATTTGGAACTGAAAAGGTTGGAGAAACAGAAAATATTCAACTCTATTCCCTTATTTTATCACCTGTTTGGTTGGACTTTTTCAGCATGGAATAAACATATGTTGATATTTTCAGGTCTTATCAATATGCAGGCACAAAAGTTATGAATTGAGCACCTCTGCTAAGTACCAGGCTAGACTTTGCACATACAGAGAACAATTACAGACCTGTCCCTAGAGGAGCTTGTAGTCTAATGGAAGAGACAAACGTTACACAAGTAAATCCACAGATGAGTATGCATTATAATTATGATAACTGAGAATCAGGAAATAAGTAAGGTGCTGTGAGATAGGGGAAGGACAGAATTTACCTAATGGCCTCTCTATTAAAGTAAACTTTAAGCTGAGATCTGAAAAAGGAGGATGGGTTAGCCAGGCCAAGAGTGCGGAGGAAAGTTTGCTGAGTGGAGGGAACAGGGGTCAACAATCCTAAAGGGGGTAGAACCATGGCATGTTCAGAGACCTGAAAGAGGCCAGCATGGCACAGAGAGAGTGGTAAAGATGGATTTGGAGGGACAATCAGGAGCTAGACCATGTGGGTCTTTGTAGACCATGGTCAGAAATTTAGTGTTGAGAAGTTATTTAAGGTTTTTAGGCAGGGTGATGCCATGATTTGATTTATATTTTAAGAAAAGCACCCCAGCTATTGTGTGGAAGATGAATTAGAAAGAAGCCCGAGGAGATTCTTGAAGAGGCTGTGGTAGGAGTCCCAGGGAGAGATGAAGGTAGCTGGGCCTGGGGAGGTAGCAGTGCAGGTGGTGAGGTAGCAGTGCAGGTGGTGAGGTATGGAAGGTCTGAGACCTACTTTGGTAGTAGAATTGACAAGATTGAAAAAGAGATTGGGTTGAGTAGGAGTGGGTGGTAAAGGAGAGAAGGGTATCAAGAATGAATCCCAAGTTTCCAGTTTATGCAATTGGGTGGATGTGTTTCTATTTACTGAGTTAGAAACACTGCAAAGGAAGAACTTGCAGGGGGGTAATTCCTGGCAATCAAGAGCTCAGTTTTGAACATGGTATGTTTGAGATGTCTCTGAAGTAGGTGTCCAAGTAGGCAGTTAGATATTTAAGATCTGCTCTCAAAAGAGATGTCTGGTTTGGAGATATCAATTTGGGATTCGTCAGAATAGAGGTAGTATTTGAAGCTAGGAGAAAATATTGGTTTCCATATCAGACCAGGCATTGAAAAATAGAATAGAAAATGGTAAAGGTGGACTGGATCTTAGAAATACTCCAGTCTAAACTCGTTTCTCAACTGATAGCAAAATTGGGAGCTAAAGTGAAGCCATTGGTGGAAATGGAGTTGATAGGAGACTAGGTCTCCCTTTTGGAAAAGCACTTTTCTTGTTTTGCAATGTCTTGTCAACATTTGACATCAAAATGGGGGAGACTGAGAAATCGCCTATGTGAGACATAATTATACAGATATGGCTCATGGTGTCATGTCTCTTATTTTATATATGCTATATGTAAACCACCACATCCTCATAACTAATTTGCTCCCCTCTTCCTTTCAGAAACTTGGAAGCTTTACTGCTGGTTCCCTACTTATTGAAAAGATGATGCAGTCATCTCACATGAACATACCTGGGCAATTTGCTATTGAGGGGGTCCCTGCCTTACAGTGGGGACTGAGCTGCCAAAGGCACTTTCCTGTGCAGCTCCATCCTACTCAGTTTAGCACCCGTGGCCCCTGCAATTATCTAGTAGCCGGACCATCTCTCCTCCCGAATGTGAGTGCCGGAAAGTCAGGAGCTACTTTTACTTTCCTTGGTATGTATCTTAATCTCGCCCTGGCACCTGTGATAAGTAACTTAGTCATCTAATACATGTTTTGAATTAGGGGGACCCAATAAACTGAAACCTTCCATTGGATTTAATGTACCTTTAGTTATCTTTCCATCCTTCCAAGTAAATACATTTACACAACACATGCTATATGTCAGGTATGGTGCTAAAGGTTGCAGTTGTGTTCAGTCTTTAAAATACAGGTATCATGTAACAGTTGCGATCAGCTCTCATCCAGTATATTTAGGCTTATTCATCTGTATACTTTGCATACCTTCCATCCAATTCAACAAATATTGTGCATCAGCCATGTGTATAGAGGTAAGAAGGGAAGCCTCTGTCACTCGGGGCTATAAGGTCAGTGCAGGAGAGAGATATACTGGATACTAGCAATGAAAAGGGCCATCACTGAGCTACAAACAATATACTTGGTTAAATATGGGAACATGATTGCTTCAAACTAAGAGATCTAAAAACGTTTCTTGGAGGGGTGGAGTTTCAACATAATAATAAAATAATGTAAAATTATGAAAGTATCCTTGAAATAAACATCAAAGTAATAAATCTCTGAAATAATAAGAGCTAACACATATATGGGACTTAGTACATACTGTTCTGAAGTACTTTACACTTGTGAGCTTATTTTATCCTCACAACAATCTTATAGAATGGGTGGTACTCTTATCCTCACTTTACAGATGGGAAACTGGAGCACAGAAAGTAATTAAGGTCAAACAGCTAGCAAACAGCAGAGATGGGGATTTGAACCCTAGTGATGTAATACTTTGCTCTTTGTCATTAATGTCTCCTGCCTTATGAATGAAGGTTAGAACTTCAACAGCCAGGTTCAGAAGAGGGGGTGTGGGGAGGAGGGCATTTCAGACAGAACAAAGAGCTGAAACAAAAGCACAGAGGTTAGGGATACACCTAATAATGCTTTATTTTGCCTAGAAAGCTGTATAGTTTGCAAAGAACTTTCTCAGTCATTCTTTAATGTGCTCCTCCTTGTGACCCTGTGAAGTATGCCATGATTATTATTCCAATTAGAAAGATGAGGAGATTGGGAGCCAGGATGGGAAGGCACCAGCTGGGCTAGTGAGATGCAGTGTGAAATTCAAAACCCAGTCATTTCACTTCAGACCAGTGCCTTTTCCCATGTTGCAGTGCTAGCAACTAAATATATTCATTGCTCCCGGTTCTGAGCAAGGCTCCAAGCTAGCCTTTTCATATATGTTCTGATTTCATCTCCACAATGGCCCTGAGAGGTAGGTGGTGTTGCATTTCCAAAGAGGAAACAGTTCAATTCTGCCTCTACTTTTTTTTTGAGAATACTAATGATTCCCTATGAGGCACGCTGATTTTCGGGTTCATGCTTTGTCCACTCGTTGGTCCCTGGGAACCCCTGAGGCTGGAGTATTACCTGTGCTTGAGCACAGGCAGCTTCTCTAAAAATGGAAAATCCCGATTCATCTCTTGGCCAAATCCTTCCAGTCACTCCTGCATTTGGCCAACCTCTGCAGTGTGGTGAAAGTCAACATTTAAATATGAAACCCGGCTTGGTTTCCAAAAATTTAATTGCATTATTAGGAATTAGTTGCAACTGGGCTTTGTGATTCTCTGAGGGGAAAGGCTGGGAACGAGGCTGACCAAACCCTCAAGACTGGCCAGCAATTTGGTGCAATTGCTGAAACACTTGATGTAACCTGGGTCCGCACTGGTTGGCGGTACCATCTGCAACTCAGTGAGTACCCGCTGTGTAGGGCAGAGTTCTAGGCCCTCCAGGAGAAATATAAATTAGTGGCTAGAGAAAAAGATTGGCTGTACCGTGGATCCAGTGACATGTATGTCAAATGCCAAAGCAAGCCCATCAGGCAAGAGCTGGTACAAATTCGCAGCCAGCCACACGGCCTGAGGCAGCAAGGGCTGGATTCCCAAGCGTCAGCTTTGTCTGTGCATGTTCAGTCTGGGAATCAGGTAGAGAAGACTCGGTAGTCCTGTTGCCTTCCGGATTTGATTAAGGCTCTTAGGAGGGTCACGACCTCAGCCTCCGAAGGGCAACATCAGAAAAAGACAATAAAAACGAGAGATAAGATGACTAAAGCTTTTAGTGCAAAGAGGAGGAAGGATGCATGGAATGAAAACTGGGAAGTTTCCATTTGATTTTCACGGCCACCAGTATAGTGAAGGGCCTGGTTTTGAAAGCTGTTGTCAAGCCTTTCAAGAGCCTCCTTGCAAGCCGGATGCCAAGCCAGAGGTCTAAGATGATTTCTCTCTCTGCCTCTTGCCTTGGTATGCTGATTTATAAAAGGGGAAAGCAACCGCTAGCTCACAGGTCTTCTTTTGAGGATTAAATGTGGTAGAGCACAGTAAATGGCTCATTAACATAAATGGGTAGAAAATAGACTGTTTGATATCCTGTCCAGCTATCCCAGCCATCCGGTGAACAATGGGACTAGACAGTTAGACTCATTTAACAGAAACTTAGAAATCATCTGATCCAACACCTGAGTGTGGTAGATGAGAATGGAGAAGGCACCCAAGGGTGCCGAGGAAGTGAGAGGCTGAGCGGGGTTGTGGATGTGGGGAGGAGTGAGATCCTGAGAGCTTTGCTGAGCCCCTTGTGACATAATCTAATTTCATACTGACAGGAGACATAGGCAGGGGTCTTCATTTCATAAGCCAAGACCCAGAGGTTCCAAATGGAAATAGCATCCCTGAGATCAAAGAGCTCCTGAGCCAATGAGGGGGGTTTGAAGCCCGGTTGAGTTCAATCCAAAGCCCATGCTCTTGACCGTACACTGTCTCGCCGGGTTTTCTGCTTCCTTGCAAAGACCAATTTTTCAAGGTTTCCGTAGCACCTTCAGAAAGCAGTGGCGGCTAGGGAGAAGGTTGTTTTTATTTATTGATTGATTTATTTAAAAGTCTGTCTATGAGTCCCTGTGTAACCCTGCTTTATGCAGCTCAGTTTTATAGTCTAAAATGTCTAAATGCACCAGATGCCCCAGGCCTCTTTCACCCCTAACACTCTAATTGGTGCTTCACACCAAAGAGAAAATGGTTCTCCTTTGCCTCCAAATCCAAGTAGTTCTTACTTATAAAAATCACTTCTTTAAAATTGTCTGTATATGTTTCTTATGATTATCTGAGGCCAGTGCAAAGAGATTATCTCCTTTTCCCTACCACTAGCACCCAGTAGGTGCTTAATACAATTTCAGGTGCATAAATTTTTTTTTTAATTGGGGTATAGTTGTTTTATAATGTTGTGCTAGTTTCTACTGTACAGCGAAGTGGAGTTCCCTGTGCTATACAGCAGGTTCTTATTAGTTATTTATTTTATACATATTAGTATATATATGTCAATCCAAATCTCCCAGTGCATAAACTTTTTTTTTTTTTTTTTTTGCGGTATGCGGGCCTCTCACCGCTGCGGCCTCTCCTGCTGCGGAGCACAGGCTCCGGACGCGCAGGCCCAGCGGCCATGGCTCACGGGCCCAGCCGCTCCGCGGCATGTGGGATCTTCCCGGACCGGGGCACGAACCCGTGTCCCCTGCATCGGCAGGCGGACTCTCAACCACTGCGCCACCAGGGAAGCCCAGTGCATAAACTTTTAAAGCAAGCATTCTATCAGTATCCTATGCACTGTTACAGGCTTTGTTCTTTTCTTCTTCTTTTTTTTTTTTTTTTTTGGCATTTCTCTGACCTGTGACTCCAGTATCCACCCATCTGTACATCCATTATCCATCCAAATGAATTTACATACGTAATGACCAGAATCACACCTATTACGTACATGGTATACATGCACATGGAGATGCCTGCATATACTTAGTGGACGTTGATTAAATCCCATATGTGGCAGGTAACAGGCCCGTTGTTGCAGAAGGGTTATAGGTTAAAATCTAGACTGGGTTGTTAACCATCCAAAAAGTTTTTTCTTATACCATCGCTTTAAAAATTTATTTCTGATGCTTAGAAAGACCAGAGGGCATTGCTATAAGCTATGTTATTCTTTTTTTTTTTTTTTTTTTTTTTTTTTTGCGGTACGCGGGCCTCTCACTGTTGTGGCCTCTCCCGTTGCGGAACACAGGCTCCGGACGCGCAGACTCAGTGGCCATGGCTCACGGGCCCAGCCGCTCCCCGGCATGTGGGATCTTCCCGGACCGGGGCACGAACCCGTGTCGCCTGCATCGGCAGGCGGACTCTCAACCACTGCGCCACCAGGGAAGCCCTAAGCTATATTATTCTTATGCTCTGCTGAAAATTTAGCTCAAAATCCTGATTTCTTCTAAATTGTTACCATATACTGCCATACATAGTACATTCATAGCACAAGGCAGTGGCCTAGAGAAGGGTTTAGATTCACAGGTGGCACATGGACCTTCCTTTTCACTTTTTGAATTACATTTAACAGCTTAGAGTCTGTTATGTGCCTGGATCCCTGATGTTAGACTTGAGTATTATTCACTTGCCCAAACTCAGGTGACTGAGGCAGTGCTGTTGGTTGCTGAATTAGTTGCATCTAGGTCTCTGAAAAGGCAGCCCGTGGAAAGAGCACAGACTCTTAAAACAAAGCTAGTTTCTTCTGGCTCTGACGCCAAATACCTGTGTGACCCTGGGCAAGTTACTTAACTTCTCTGAGCCTCGGTTTTCTTAGCTCTAAAGAAAGGGAGAATAATACCCAACTTCCAAATGTATGTAAGGATGAAAAGAGAAGTAATTCCCAGAACCTGGTGTACAGGGAATAACAAGCATGTCTCCGAGTTCTTTGGCCTGAGCAAGTGTACCAAATGGAATTGTTATTTACCGATAGCACAGGGGACAATATCCATGTCTTCAGGAAGGTACATCTTCCAATCCTGCCTTCCATGTCCCTCCCATACTTGAAAGTCCTGATGAAAGATTTCTGAATTCATCACCAGTTTGGAGCCTCCTTTCCCCTTTCCTTGCCACTGGGATTATTTCAGCGACATTCTCATGCATTTCACTAATCCCCTACAATCATCCCGCTTTCAGAGTGTAAAGCACTTTCCCATCCATCACCTCACTTGATCTTCACAACAGCCCCATGAGAACACAAGCCAGTGTTGTTATCCTTCTGTGGCAGATGAGCAAGCAGAGGCTTAAAGAGGTTAAGTGGCTAGTCTAGGGTCACACTTCCAGGTTCAGGTCTATGACTCTGAATTCTATCCATGAGCTTTCTATTATACCAAGCAGCCATGGGATTTTTGCTACATACTAAAAGACAGACAATAGGTATCCTGGAAGAAATAAAAACAGGAAGGTATAGATTGACAGAGAACAAGTCCGTTAGTCTGACTTTCCCCATCCCCCCTGGTCCCCACCAGTGTTCTTCTCTCCTGGGCACTCCCTTCTCAGCCTCTGGTCATTCAGGTCCTCCCCATGGTTCAGAGCATCTTTTAAACCCATGCTCCTCCACGAAGCCTTTGGCCAACCACCCACTCACTTTTTAATCTAAAATTTACTGAATGCCAGGCTCTGTGCTCTACTGTCTTCTAGTGGGGAGAAACAGACAATAAACTCAAGAGTAAATAGAGTTTATTTTATTACCATAAAAACATTAGTTTTATGGTAATAAAAGCTAAAAAGGAAAAAAGCAGAGAAGAGGGACAGGGCATATGTGAGGGGTAAGGATGCAAAGTGAGGCAGACTGCTAGTGTAGGTGCACTGAGCAGGTTACACTAGAGGCAGAAAGGAGGCAAGGGAGAGAACCGCTTGGGTATCAGGGTGACAGCAGCAGGCAGAGACTGCAAGCACCACGGCCCTGAGCCAACGTGTGCACTGGGTGTTTGAGGAATAGCACAGAGGCTGGTGTCTCTGGTGCAGAGTGAAGGAGGCCAGAGCAGTGGGAGAGGAGGACAGAGAGGAAGGGGAAGTACACTGTACACATCCCACTGAGCACTGGAAGAACTTTCTATGACTCTGGATGAGATGGAAAGTCATTGAGGGTTTGGACAGAATCTAAAGTTTATTTTCACAGCAGAGCTTTGTCTGCTCTGTTGAGATGGGCAAGGTGGGAGTATATATACTATTTAGGGGGCGTGATAATAATTCTGGAGAGAGATGATGGTGGCTTGGACTAGGAAATGGTGAGCAGTGTTCAAATTCTGTATATATATATATATATTTTTAACATCTTTATTGGGGGATAATTGCTTTACAATGGTGTGTTAGTTTCTGCTTTATAACAAAGTGAATCAGTTATACATATACATACGTTCCCATATCTCTTCCCTCTTGCGTCTCCCTCCCTCCCACCCTCCCTATCCCACCCCTCCAGGCTGTCACAAAGCACCGAGCCAATATCCCTGTGCCATGCGGCTGCTTCCCACTAGCTATCTGTATATATTTTTAACGCAGAGCCAATAGTATCACTGATAGTTTGGATGTAGGTCATGGGGAAGGAAGAGTCAAGCACAGCTCCAGGTTCTTTGGCCTGAACCACTGTGACAAGTGGAATTGCTATTTACCAAGAAAAGAAAGGCTGCAAGTGGAACAAATCTGAAAGAGTCAGGGGAACACTGAGAACTCCAGCTTGGAGGTGTTCAGTCAGAGAAGCCAAATACACAGGCAAAGGACTATGACTGAACAGCCCGCTGGATTTTGGAGTCTGGAGTTCCAGAGAGAAATTGAAGCTGGAGATAGAAATTTAGGAGTTGTCACTCTTCAGATTTTATTAAAACCGTGCAACTGAATAAGATCCCCAGGGAAGTGAGCACAGACAGGAAGAGGTCTGATGGCTGAGCCTAAGGACACGTCCTGGTCAGAGGTTTGGAAGAAGTTTACCAGCCAAGATGAATGAGGAGTGGCCAGGGGGTTAGGGGGAAACCTTGATATCCTTTTTGTGAAGACCTGACAAAACCTGTCTGTCCCCTTCAACTCTTGGCTTATGTTTCTTGGGTGGAGGCAGACTGCAGGTATCTTTAGAGTGAATACACATCACTTCTCCACCCTCCACGGTGCTCAGCATCTAGGAGCCCTTCGGTTAAAACTCAGCTGGTTGTCTTACAGCTGAATCACAAAATGATCAAGCATAAGGGACCCAAGAAATCATCTGGATCTATGATTTCCCAACTGTATTCTTTGGAGCAAGGCAGAGTTCTTTTGTTTCATCATTGGGAAACCTCTCTTTTCCTAGAAGGGCTAATAAAAGCAACAGTGTTCTGGCACTCAAAGGACTCACCCCTTCCTTCTAAGAAATAGTTGAGATTTCCATCAGACATCAGACATTTCAGAAAGCTCCAAGGGCTTGGATCTAGTCAAGAACATCTGCTAGCCAGAGGGGCTAAGGAGCAACATGCAACATACTGTTCTCTGAGAGTCCGGCCTCATTTCAGATTGATTTGAGAAAGGAAGACACCGTCTGCCATATTCCTTCCTCTTAAGACCAGCTGAAGGCCCAGGATCCTAAACAGGATAGTAGAGATCATCTAATCCAACCACCTCTTAGAAAGATGAGGAACTTGGGCCTAGAAAGGCCCCAGTTATCTTGTTCAAAATCACATACCAAGTGTGTTGGATCCAAGACTAGACACCAGGTCTCAACTTGAAAATTTCTGCTCAGAAGCAGATTCAACTAAACTCTATGAGCATTTACTATATGCCTGCAAACATGCCAGGTACTTTTACGTGTTATCATTCTTAATCCTCACCACCACCTCTAAGATGGATCTTATTATTCCCCTTTTACTGTTGAGAGCAATGATGCTCAGACAGGAAAGTGACATGTCCAGGGTCACATGGCTGGCATGTTGGAAGAGTAGGATTGGAGGCCATGCCTGTTTGTCTCAGAGTCCAGTGCTCACCCCAGCACATCTGCTACCTTCCTCAGCAGGTCTGTCTCACAAGGTTATGTATTCCCACAGTACGAGCGACTGCCCCAGAGACCCTGCCCTCCTACCCATAGGTGACTCCCCTCCAGCTTGGTGCGTTAATGAGTGACTTAACTTTGAGTTCAGGGCGTGGATTCTGAAACCAAACTGCCTGGGCTTGAATCATGACTCTGCCACTTATTAGCTATGCAACCTTGGGCCCTGGAACTCCCCTAAGCCCCAGTTTCCTCATCTACAAAATGGGAACAATGATGTACTCACCCCCAGGGATTAGGATTAAGTAATAGAATGCGTGTAAATCACTTAGTAATGTCTGATATGTATAGCAGATATTCAATAAATATGAAACGTAATAGTCAATGGCTGACTTTTTAAAAACCCTGGAACTGTTTTGAAACATACTGTCCAATGCTTCAAAATTCATTTCTCGTTTTTTTTTTCTATTCTTTTTCAAATTCCCCTCTCATTTAGACTGCCACATAACATTGAGCAGAGTTGAAAAAGAATAGAAAAAAAAAATCATTTCTGGAATATGTCTAGGTGGGGAAGCCAGTACCGAAATCCAGACCTGACATGTTTTAGGAGTTCCAACAACACGCTCTGTATCAATTAGGGTTCAACTAGGAAAGAGAAGTGACATGGAATTAGATCTTACACAACTGATACAAGACCCATGTCGTATCATTATGATGAGTCCTAAAAACCTCTTTGAAATATCAATGAAAAGGTAAAAATAGTAAATAGGTGTGTGTATGTATAGAAAAATTACTGGAAGGAAATTCATTAAAATGTTCACAGTGGATATTTCTGAGTGATGGGATAATGAGAGGTCTTAATTTACTATCATTTATTTGCTTTCTAATTTTGTATACTAAACAGGTATTCAAATCAGAAATTATTTAATTGTTAGTATTTATTGTTCATTTCTTTCTTTCTTTACCTAACATCTTTTTTCTCTAAAAAAGCCACAAGATAAAGAATTGGAAACACTTATGATTATAAAGCTAATGATGGAGAAGCGACAGGAAGGAGTTAGAATGGATATGGGATAGGAACGTAGGGCAGATAGTCACTTGAAATTGATTTAAGTTAGGAAGTGTAATCCTCTGGATTCTGAGAATTGTGAACAGAAGATATTATCGTATCCAAGGGAGAGCTTAAAATAAAAAGAAATATCCAGCGTGTTGGTGCCATGAAACAGACACTCAACTGGGATGTCAGTGTGTCTGGGCTGGAGTCCTGGCCCATCTCAGGAACTGACTGCGTCTCACCCTCCCTGTGACTCCCTTTTCCCCTCCTAAAGTGACAGCCCTCTGTGTAAGGGGTTTCCTGTCGTGTCTGTGCATTTTATTTGCCAGAGCCTAAGGTCATTAGTAGACGGGCGACTGGGGAGGTTGGGAGGCGGGTGCTGGGTGATCACAGTGAGACCTCTGACTACTGTGGGGGAAAAGGTGCTGTTTCTCCTGCTCACTGTCACCCTGGCAACCCTGAGAAGAGAGAGGCAGACTAAAGGCAAGACAAGAAGTTTGAGGATTTTTTAACATTCTTGGTGAAGCATGTACAGACCAGAATCTGATATTCTAGATAGAGCCAAAGAATGTCAGACCTGGAAATGTCAAAGACTATGTAGTCCAACCCTTAAGATGGGGACACGAAAATCCACAAAGGCAGATCACTTGTCTAAGACCACACAGAGCCTGGAGAGAAACAGGCTCCTAGCTGAGCGCACTGGTCATCCTACCTTGATTTCTCCAAGGTCCCGCCAATGACTGATGTGAAGATGCTGATAATGACTGAGAGAGGAGGACCTTAACCTTGATAGGAACTAGAAACTTTCTTCCATGAGTAGGCACCCTAAATTGTTTAGTTTTCTTCAAGAACCTGATTGCCCACAGCAGCAGACCCAGCTTCTGATCAATAGTCATCACTTCTCTCTCTAGTATTCCAGAGGTGATCCAGGTGTGATCAGTCTAGACTCTGCTAGACAAAGCTCTTGGGCAGTGCCGACCGGCTCAGGGCGTGCTCTGTAACTGGTGCCTCTCCCTGATAACAGATATGGACCTGCCTAAATTTGCTCCTGGATCTCAACAGAAACCACATAACTGGTCATTGCTCCCAGAAAACCTCCCTACTAGTAAACTTGCACATAGCTGGCGACTCAGCTAAGGCAAGTAATGAGCCAAGAAAAACCAAAAAGAGTATGGTTTTGATATACAGGATTTTATTACTGGCATTAGTCAAGTAATCGTGGGCCGGCCAATTTTCAAAGCAGTCTTAAAAAATAATCCTTTCCCTTGATTCCCAGACACTGTGCAGAGAAAGAAGGATGAGAATATAACCTTTTCAAAGCTCCTTTTTTCTGAGTCCTTTTAGTAACTCCACGGACTCAACTTTAGAGTCTAAAGACTTAATCTTAAAAGATCATTCTGTGGGAAGAGGCCGTGAGATGTAATAAAAATCACACTGAGCCTAAAGCCAAAAGAGTGATGATGTTTTGATGCTTCTAACTGCCAGGTGTTCCATCCTGAACAAGGCATTTCACTTTCAGGCCCTGCTTTTCCCAAAAACCTGGGGTAATATTCATACTTTTCCCTTCAAACTCTGTTGTGTTGTTCAGAGGATAAACACAGTGAGTTTAAAACCATTTGAATACTATTGTTTCATTAATTATAGTTTTAGTACAAGTTTTCAACAGCATTAGGCCTCTGCACAAAATGACATGGGTCTCTGGGTATCCAATGTAGATGCCCATTTCTGAATGGATTGGGAAAAGAATGTAGAAGGACCAAAAAAAAAAAAACAAAAAAAAAACCAGAAAGAAAAAAAGAAAAATTCATTCTTTTCCTGGAAAGCTCTGTTGTTTAATCCTATTCTTGGAGTAAAAAATCCTGGCCATGCTGTAGGGAACAGAACACAGCTTCTCTTTGATGTCGTCACCCTCACCCCACAGCCAGTATCACTTCCCTTTTTTCCCCAACAGATTCAAAACCCTCATGTTTGGGCTTCTCTGGTGACCACGATAAACGTTTAAATCCCCTGCGATCATGTATTCTAACCTAAACAACCAAAAGGAAGACAGAGAAAGAAGAGGAGAGAGAAGAAAGAAAGAGGTAAGGTTGTATTCTTTGGAAGGAGGATGTTTAGTGAGCCTTATATTTTAGTTTAGAGCCAAATAGTCTTTTTTCAAACAGAGAAGTTTAGTGTAACTCCAGACAGGAGCAGGCAGGAGCGGAAACGTGAGTACTACTCTCCAGCTAGTGATATTACCACCCATTTGTGATTCCTGAGAGAGAACAGAGGAGCAAGCCAGGCCTTAACACCCCACCTGGCATCAGTGAGCATGGACCTGGCCTTTCAGGTCCAGTCCTTCTAGGGATGGGGCTCTCTCCTTCGTCTTGGGTTCCACCTGAAGTCAGGGTGAGTCCTGCAAAGATTCCGAACACTTCTTGATCCACACAGACCAAGCTGCCATGCCTGCCAGCGTCGGGCTGCACTCCTTCATCCAGCCAGCAAATCAATGCAAACCCAAGATGAGGCATGATGAGAGTTAGGGGAGGAAACCTCTCTAGTGGCTCCTTTACCGTGTCATTCTTTAACTCATGAGTCACTCTCCACACCCCACCATGCACACCAGGACTCAACTGCCTTACCACATCTGGCCAGATGCTACAAATGCTGCCTCCAGAGGCGATGACAGCTCGACATGGTCTTCTCCCCATTGTATTTTAGATCTTCCTATGCCTTGTTTTTCAAGTGGTCAGTTCTCCACTGGAGGGAAAGACAAGCCTGGTACAAGACCAAGCCGGTGATCATTAGCCAGCTCTGTGCCTTGAGCAATGCTTGTGTAGTTATACTAATCAGTTGATTGATGCAGGTTCGGTTGGGAAATACTACATTTTAAGGAAGTGCAACCTTTAACTTCTGAGCTGGAGCAGGCAGCATGCCAAGGGAGGGAGGACTGGATTAAACTAGAGAACAATTCTCTGAGCCATGGGCATTGAGCTGGGCACAAACTAAGCTGGGTCCCGGGATGCTCGGAGGATCCAGGAAGAAGTGGGCGGGCAGGTAAGGGTCGGGCACCACAGCAAATACCAGTTAAGTGATCTTGCCCCCTCCTGTGTGCCAAGTCCAGGTCTGGGCATGTCAGTTACCTCTACTGAACTTTTTTGCACGCTGCTCCTGTTCATATTTAATCAAAATTTATAACCCATGGCTCAGAAACCTGGAATCTTGGTGTCTTTAGTCTTAAAAGACTCAGTTAGCCCATGTGCACAGTTGGCCTCTCTCTCTTCCTCAGCAGGGTTGAAAAACTTGTTTCTTTTTCTTTTTAATGTAAAGATAAAACCCATCACCCACATTCCAGAATTAGCCTGATAAGATTAGGTAGGATCAGAAAATCGTAAAATTGTTGGGTTCAGAAGGTCTTTAGAGATCACACCATATCTGAATCTGCAACATAACACCCCTGACAAAGTGTCCATCATACTCCTTCTTAGATATCTCCAGGCTGGGAACTTTCTGTCTCCCTAGGTGACCCTTGGTTGGTCAGATTTAGAAGTTGGGTGTTTTAAACGTATTTATTGGTTCAATTATAAGGAGGAATTTATCACAGCAAGAGAGCACTCACCAAAGACATTTGGGGCTGTGTGTAGGATGGTGACCTCAACGGATGCAAACAGGATCCATGACCACAGACTATACCCCAAATCCCAACTCATATAAGTCCTTGGTCAGCAGAGTGAACAGAATAATATTGGATGCTGCCCACAGTGCCAGGACGAGAGAGATATTTACAAACGATAGTCTTAGGTGTTTATGATAAAGTTTGTGTGAAAATCCTTCATTGGTCACAGAGAAAGGAACTTGAACTGATCTCCTTTGACTTTCACTTTTAAGAGAACATATGAAATTCAGGTCAGTATCATAGTTTTCCAGACACCAGATAGACATTTAATCTTTCCCACCAGCTTAGTAATTTCTATAGGTTTTCTTCCTCTTGAACCAATACCTAGGTCGGAAAATCATAGACTTGGGCACCTAGTACAGTTTTAGGACTAGAAGATTCCCAGAAGAAATCTTATCTGATTTCTTCATCTTAAAACTAGGAAACTAAGGCCCAGAGAGAGGAAGCAACTGACCCAAAGTCACAGAGCCCTTTTGGGATGGAGTCAGGACTAAATCACTGGTCTCCCTACTCCTAGTAGAGTGCTCTGCTCTTCATTATCAATGGTGATATGCTGAGTATGTACAAAGGGTGATGATCTCTCTAGTGTGCTTTGGGACAGGTGCTACAGAAAGTTTTATGGAATAGAGGAACGAGCGTGCCTCTCCCGTCTCCCCATGTGGCAACCTTGTGGAGGAAGGATTGCTAAAATGCCTTTTAAGATGTCAATACACAAGAACAACAACAAAAATACACTGTGAACACTGTCTAATTGTATCTGCATGCAAATATATCCAAATGGTCCTCATCATAAGACCTGCTAGTTATTGTGCATCTACTGTGTTCCAAGCACTTTACATAACTTATTAGTTCTAATCCTCCCAAAGACTCTGTGAGGTTAACGTTATTGTTTTTCATATGAATAAACTGAGGCTCAGATGACGCATGGCCAGTGTGGCAGAGTCAAGATTTGGGGCCCAGTCTTCCTGGCTCCAAAGCCTGTGTTGTTTTCACCATAGCCACCACCTTCTCTAGATTATCTCAAACCCACTCCTGTGTCCCACCCACCCACAAGCCCCAAATATTTTCTATGGCTGGTCCTGGTGTGGAATCGAGTTGAGATTTTTTTTTTAATTCTTTGACGATTCAACTTACTTATCTCCTCAGGCGGTTTGGGAAGTATCTCCCCTTTCACTGGTGTGTTCTTTTATTTAAGGCATCTTCTAGAAAACAGGGCAAATTAAGACCCTAGCATCTGGTGGTAAGTTGCAATGTTTGATATGTAAACATAAATAAGTAGAAATAATAACATTCCGAAAAATGTATTCATTAGTCATAAATTTAAAAACTGTTTGTACTAAAATACCTTTATATTAAAAGACTATCTATGAAATATAAAATCAGATTTTTTTTTTTTGCTGTAGAATTAGGTCCAGCACCTGATTATAAATTCCTTGCATAAATAAAAAATTTTCTTTAATATATATGTCTTAAAAATATACATTTGTTGTTTTAAATAGAAAAAAAAATACAGGGATTAAATTTGCATTTGCCTTAATAAAGAAGTATCTACTTTCTAGGTTAGAGTAACATTTAAATACCAAAAAAAAAGATCATGGATTCTGATAGATACAGTGGTCTGGTAAAGTGAAAGAAGATATAACTGTGTGACTTTGGCAGAATTATTCTATGCTCCTCTTAAAGTCTTGGGTTAAAGTCCACAAACATGGAACATCACAGTCCTCTTGGAGCTCTGCTGCAGAGGACAACTGTATGGCAGTTTAAAGAAGCCAGCCCTGGGCCAACAAGAGTACCGTCTTCTTAGGAAAGAAGTAGTTATAAGGTGCAAGATGTATGATTTATACTCCTATTGCATACCCAAGTGAAAGGTAAGTATCCTCTCTTCCTTCTAAAATTCACTAGGGATTCTTCAGTTCAAATATACAAACAATTAGAATCAACGATAGAAGTATGATAAAAATAGCTAACCTTAAGTGAGTGCTTCTTATAAGCCAGGCATTGTTCTATGCCCTTTTCAGGTATTAGCTTCTTGGTCTTCACAACAACTCAGTGAAAAAGGAGTTGTGATTATCTACTTTCCTAAATGCCCTAATTTGTAGAGCTGCTATATGAGGGAATCTTTGTTCAGAGTGAGGCAGTGACTGCAAGAGGCTGGGATCTCCCACCACAGCGCTGCCATGGCTCCAGCCCTGGCCAGTGAGTGGGTCCTCCACTCTTCAGCCACTAGCCCAAGCAGCAAGGGTGAAGTCGACTGTGGTAAGTATTTGTTCAGGATCTTCGTGGTTTCAGCCGCCTGGATGCCACCATCTTCCTTACCAGACAGAGCTTCCTATTTTGATGGGCGAGTCGTCAGTCACTCTTCATGATCTTCAGCTGTATTTCCTCTTTAAGGGGAGGCTCTTGCTCCTTCAGCACTAGGCTTGCCTCACTTTTCATCTCGGAATGTTTTGTTGGTCATTCCCTGAGCTTGAGTTATCTTTACTCTGCCAATGTCTGCTCTTATTCAGACTTGAAAAACTCCAGTCAATTTTCATCTTACCAAAACGTTAGCACCCACAGACCAGGACTCATGTCTGATTTTTTCTTTATTCCATATCATCTTCGCAGTATATAGCAGCCTAAATGCTGAAAGAATAAACAGTGATGAGTAAATGTTGAAAGAATGTGCGAATGACTCCCCTTTGAGAACTTTCTAGACTCAGCAGTTCCCTGACATCTGCTCTAGTACTGATTCTTTCATTCATTAACTCTGCAAATACTCCTTGAGTGACCACTACTTGAAGAGAACTTGAAGTCCTGTACATAGAATGGGAGTATTCATGCTTGAAGACTCACACTTTCTTCATTCATCCGTTTGTTTGTTCACTCAATTAATAAGCATTTACTGAGTACTTCCTATGCTAAGAACATGCCCTGAGTGGAGGCATGGGTGTTAAGAACCATGGATTTATACTGGAAATTCCTGGTTTCCAACTTGACTTCATCACTTATTAGCTTTGTACTTGGGCAACTTTCTTAACCATTCTGGGCCCCTGTTTCCTTATTTGCAAAATGAGGAAAATACCAGTATCAACATCCTCAGTTAGCTGTGAGCATTAAAAGAGATCACACACATTAAGTGCTCAGTAAATCTTAGCCATTAGCTATTATCATTTCCCTGGTAAGTGAAACGAAGAGGAATTAGACATAACCCTTCTCAAGGAACCGACAAATTCATGGGAATATAAATTTTTAGAATATGAGGTACAAATAAAAATGCTAGGGGTGCTCAGATTAAGTAGAGATGATTTACAAGCAGGGAAAATCAGAGACAGCATCATTCCTGGAGAAGGCTGCATTTGGGCAGGTTTGGATACGCAGATGTGTAGGGGAAGGGCGTTCCAGGAAGTGGAAATAGCCCAACAAGTAAATGGAGGTATTAAAGAACAAGCCCATATTCTGGGCTCCTGAGTCACTGGGCAATTAATTTGATCAATTACAAGAGACATAAGGGGGATAGAGAAAGGATCTTGAGAACCAGTGAGTGCGTTTGGGTCCCATTCTATGTCAACTGGGTGTGTATCCATGGTTTTACATGCATCATTCACTAGTTTCATTTTCGACTGTGGATGGGTATGGTCATCTGCATTCAAAACTCTTTAGATTTTAAGTTATTTACGCCTTCCTGTTTGGGAAATTTGATCACCTCCCAATGTGCTTTAAGGTCCTTCATGTCACATGAGTGACTCAGTAGTGCTGTGAAGTCAGCCACATGGGGAGATGAGGAAACTCACATGGACAGGTAAGATAACCTGTCTGTGGCTAGTACTTGGATGGACTGGGATATGAATGTCATGGCTGCTGATTCCAAGACTTTCTGTTTTCTGAGGTGCGGAAGTGCAAATATACTGCAAGATGGAAGCCAAGGCCATGTTGCCTGAGTGGCAGAGAAGAGACATTTTGGTGACAGGGCCCTCCAGCTGGGGATTGTCTCTGCTGCCACTGGCTGCTTTCTTTAGCTGTGATTTGCAGCAGTAAATGCTACGCAGGCTGAAATCAGCTATAGATATTTCCCTTCTCTCCTGGCTTGGCCTGGTGGGTATGTCCCCTCTGGCCTCATCCCAAGTTTCTTAAAGGGCTTCAAAAGAAATAGATATTGACTGAACTCTGGGGTTATTTATAATGGAAATCCAGTTCCTCATTCCTCCTGTCCTCCACAGAAGAGTTGGGCTGTTAATCTGAACCTTGGGGAATCAGAGGCCCAGTTTGCTTTATTTAGCTTTCAGGGCATTGGATTTTTTTCTTTTTTTCTTTTGCAAAGACCTCAAAGTTCCACTGAAGATAAAAGTATCCTATGTCTCAACGTCTTGACCAATTTAAATAACTCACCCTCTTCTCCAAATCCTATCCTCATATTTCACAAAGTTGGACATTCTCCCTTATGTCTTTTCTTAAGTAGTTGCATAAAAAGGCATTTTGGGTAAGAACCAACTTATGAGCCTACCCCAGAGGCAATTTACTTAAGTAGTACATATACACACACAAAATCATTTCAGTGCATTCATCTAACAATTTATCCAGGAGTTTGTGAGGTCCAAGGAGGAGGCTCTGTGACTAAGTGTTCTCTGTTCCCTAGACTTGAACACTTGTCCTTGCACATAATAAGTGCTCAGTCATTTGTTGATTAGTGAATCAGTTAGTAAGCATGCAAGTGTCTCTCCACATGAAGAAGTGCAGAGGGACAACTTGTGGTCAACCACAGTGATTTTCTTTAGCTAGAATTTTCTTATGCTTTTTTGCCTATTTCCCATCCCTTCTGACACACACACACACACACACATACGTACGCACAAGTTCACTAGTTATGTTTTAACATTTTGCCTGTGTTCTATTGTGCCAGAGACCTTGATTGCGAGTCACTCAAGACATTTGAAAAGTTTTATTTTGACAGATGTAGTATAAAGTATATCAAGTACACTGTGTATATGTCTAAAAAGTTGTCTTTTTACTTAAGAGTTGTGTGACCTTAGTCAAGTTACTTAGATGCAGATCTATAAGATACAGATAATAATGGTACCTACCTTTTGATAATTAAATGAGGTGATAGAGAATAGAGTATTTATCCCAGTCTTTGGCACCTAGCATGTGCTCAATAAACATCTGTTAGGATGACAACAGTGATTTTTTGTCTAGATAAACATCTTGGCACAGTGATATGCATTTATAAGCAATAAGCCAACTTCCTCTTTTTTGGTAAGATGTCAGATAAAAATCCAATAAAAGATTTTAATTATTCATGCACTTATTAGCTATAGACTACCCATTTAATCAACATATTTGAGAAGGCTTACAGTAAAATAGTGTAAACAATATCATCATTAACATTTGGATTAGGAAAAGCATGAATCATTTATTGAAACAAAATAGTTATATAGTCCTTTATTGACTTCCTAATGCTTTCTCAAACATTATCTGTTGTAATCCTTAATTTTCACAACTCTTATTAGGGAGGTATTATTACTTAACCTATATGATGGGGAGTAATGTGACTTGCTCTAGTCCTCACTGTTTAGTATTTGGTTTAGGGACTCAGAAATGTCCAAGAGTCCAAGATCACAGAACCACCCTCCCCAGCAGAAGAGCTAGGAGGTCTTAGTTTGAACTTAAACCCCTGACCAGGGCTGTACTCAGAAGATGTGTTGTTGGATGAATGAACACATCCCCAAGTATAACTCCTAAAGTCAAATGCCATAAAACTGGCATAAAACCCTACCCTGGTTTCACTCTCTTGGTGAAAGATAGGACTCAGGTGAAACTGTTTACCTAGACATGTCCACTCATCCTTTCAGGAATCAGCCTAAGGAACACACGTAATGGCATTTAGTCATCTACTGAGTGGTTTGCATGGAGTCCTATTTACTTTGAGGAATTCTCACACTCTTTATTTCATGCCGTGAGGTGGCGAAGCAGGAATTGTTTGTGACTCACATTTTGCAGAAGAGAAGACTATGGTCTGGGGAAGTTGAACTCACCCAGGGTGGAGTGGCTGAGCCCAGACTTGAAATCACCCACTGAGGCTCTGGGCCCTTTTCCCAGTGCCCTTTCCCTGTGCGTATCTCTCCCGCCTCCCACAGTCTCAGCCACGCAGGAATACTGCCTGCCTGAGCCCCAGCCATTGATAGTGTTAACACTGGTAGAATCAAGATGATATGACGGTCTTACGATCTACAGGCAGATCTCCACATCAGTACAGCTACCATCGGGTGATACAGCAACATAGCACCTCTGTCTGTAAAATTAAGTTCCCCAGGAGGGAAGGAAAACACTGGTCACTTGTATATACGCTACAACTTGGTAGAATTGGCCGCATGATGGGTGAGAGAGTCAAACTTCTGCATTTTCAAGTCTCCTGAACTTTATCTAGTTGACCACTAGCTCAGCCCTTTTACAGTGCCCTGAAATTTGCCATGCTTGGCAATGATCTCACAGAGACTTTTGACAGTTTTTGTGGTCATTGTTTTTATATCTGAGAAAAAAAAATTTTCCTGATTCGAATTATTCTGTACACATTGCCCAATGAAAGAAAGTCAATATACAAAATACATAGAAAATATGTAAAAAACTACTCACTCTGAATATTCATTTAATAAATATTTATTGAACGCTGACTATATGCCACACTCACTTCTAAGCCCTAAAGATACAAGAGTGAATGAACATAACAGACAAAATCTGTGAACTCACAGAGCTTACAGTCTAGTGGGAAGAAACGGCAAGAAAGACACGGAAAGGAAATATAACAGGGATGCTACATGCTATGCAGAACACATTAGGGGATGGGAGATACAGGGCATGGATGTACTATTTAGTGGAGGTGAGATCTGAGCCAAGGCCTGAAGTAAGGAGTGCATCCTGTTGCCATCTAGGGGAGGAGTGTTCCCGAAGGAGGAGACATCATCGGAACGGGTCTTACAGCTGGAGGCTGCTTGGGTGTCCTGGGAACAGCAAGGACGCCAGGGTAGCTGCAACAAAGTCCCTAAGGGGAAAGGGGTAGGAATCGAGGTCTGACAGGCAGCAGGTGAGCCTGTTGGGTCTGGCAGGCCCTGAATGGGACCATGGCTCTGACTCTGAGTGAGACAGGAAGTCACTGGAGCATTCTGAGCAGACGTGTCACACGATCTGACTTGGGTTTCAAATGGATGACCCTGGATGCTACGTGGAAAGTAGACTTGGGAGGTAGGTACAGTGAGGAGAAGAGAGGTGGATGGATAGCCTATTCCAAGAGTTTAAGCCTAAAATGATTGTGGCTTGGACCACAATAGTCCATACTCTTGGCCCCAAATAAAGGAAATCTCTGGGCCAAATTTAAGGCTAATTTATCTTTAAAGGCTTGAACTATGGGAGAGAGTTCAGGAAAATTTAAACACAATTTAAAGTTATGTGACTGTTTCTACCTCTCTAGGGTAATACAAATAATTATTATCTTTGGTTAGTAAATATATAGGCAACTTCCCCTTCCAACTTTGGAAAATAAAGTAACATTCCATGTTACTTCTCTTGGTTCTTCTATGACTTGAATCATGAAATGGGTTGTGAGCTGAATAATTTAGCCAGTTGTTCAGTGATAAAAGAAGCAAAAGAAAATAATTGTCAGGACTCTACAGAAGTTAATGGTAGAGTATGTTGCAATCAGAAAAGTTGAAGTTCTCTCAGAAATGTAAACATTGTTATCTGAACATGTGATAGAGGCACAAGTCACCAGATGTGGAGGAGATCCCACTTTGTCCATGAAGAAACTGAGACTCAGGCGGGAGGTAAACTGTCCAAGTTACACAGAAGTTAGTAAGTTTGGCCCAGAACTTGATTCTCACTCCAGCATGATGCCTAATCCATAAAGAGTTTTCCTTATGAATATACTTTGTTGCTAATGCATTAGAGGGGTTGAAGTATCATTCATGGCTCCTCCTATTAAGAACCCCAGTCTCCTCCATTTCTCGCACACCTGACAAGAACCGGCTCCATCCGCATCGTCCTGACCATACCATCTTGGTTCCTTCATCTCCTCTCTCCCTGTCTCACACTCTATCCTCACATAACCCCAAGGGGATTAGCTGCCTTCTGCTCTGTTTTACTTGGGGAATCTGCCTGCCTGGCTTGTACACTCTTACTCCACAGAGAGGGAGAAGCTAAGCAGATGATACCTGGATGTCCTGATGGGTCGGGAGAACTCCCCAGTTTTAATGTTCTTGCTCCTTCACAAAACGGAGTCACATTTTCAAGCCCTGGAATTTCAATGTGTGGCTTTGCTCCCACTACTTTATATGTACTCATGCATTAATTTTCTCAGGAAGGAACACAGTGTGAATTTGAATGTCAAAAAATGCATAGGATTCTTTTTATTATGTCTATGGTAACACAAATTTGGAAAAAAAAAATTTGAAAACAAGGATCAGTCAGCTCAGAAAAGCACTAGAAAGCTAGACCCAGCTCTAGGACTCAGTGGCTTTGTCACCTTCATTGAGGCCATTTTCCTTCAGGAACTCTATCATCTGACCTATGAAATGAAGGGAAGAGGAGATTGGAGTTTGCTGCCAGCATCTGCCGGGACATCTCAAAGCCTCGTTCCTAAGACTTTACCATGCACATGCCAGACTTTTCTTTACATCTCCAGGCCATTTATGCAGTCCCTTCCTCACCCTACAATCTCAACATCCTCCTTCATAATCTCAAATTCTGTGACTCACACTCAGATGAATCCATATTTACTGAGAGCTTCTCTTGTGCTCACCGCTGTACTGGGCACTGCAAAGTAATGAAAAAGAAACATAAGGCATCATTTCTTCCCTTAAGGAAAATTAATTGAAAGAGAGGCCTTTTGGCATTAGTGAAAATTTTGCATTATAGATTTTTTTAAGGAATGATGTTTTAGTGTCTCTATGCTCCTTTCATAGTTCAAAATAAACCCAGAAAGATCTGCTTAGGAAAGCACTTAGAGGAATGCTTTAATTAATCCACCAAAATGCTTTGAAATGAACAAATCCAGGGCTTTTTGTAAATGGGGGGTTCAGAGAGTCAGAAAACAATTGATTCTCTTAACTATCTCAAACATTTTTGTCATAGTTTTACAATATTAATTTGTTCTATTATGGAAGAAAAAATAACAGTCTAGATATTTTCTGAGGGATCACATTTTCAGAATGATTGGAATCTCAAATCTGAATGAAAAGTACAATCCCTTTGCCTGAAATGCTTTGTTGCTCCATTCTACTTGTCAAAATTATAACCATCTTTGAAGGCTGAGTTCAAATATTGCCTCATTCATCACCATCACCATCATCATCATCGTTCCCTCTTTTAAATCTGCATGGTTGACCGTCTGCGCTGCCTTACAGCACTCATGACCTCTACCTTCCCTCATGGCGATTTGAGTACCTGACATCTTTTGTCCTGGGCTGGGCTCTCTAGAGCAGCGAGCATGTCTAATTCATCTGCTCACACTGTGCCTTGTAAGTAGTAGGATTCTGCGTGATGTTAGAGCAATGGTCTGGTTGCCATTCTGTAATGGATGACTGTATCAGTTGGGGTACAATTTCACCTGTTCTGCAAGAGACCGAAGATAGTAATGGCCGAAACACGTTAGAAATTTCTTTCTTTTTTACATTAAAAAAACTACTCACAAGGACATTAGGGCTAGTAAGGTAGTTCTAAAATATTTGGAAGCCAGGCTCTTCCTATATTTTTGCTCTGCCATCTCCAGAATATTGCCCTTATCTTCATGGTATAAAATGGGTTCTCTACCATATCTATATTCCAGACCATTGAAAGGAAGAAAGGGGGAGATGGAGGTCCCCCACTTCCACTTAATGCACATCTGGGCAGTTGTACACATTGCTTCCACTCACATCCCATTGAGAACTACATCTTCTGGTCCATTTAGTCAATGGTGTGCTGGATCCCAGTCCCAGGGCATGTGAAGGCCCACTGTGTGCATTTCCTCTCAACTCCACGTTCAGTGAGTCATGTTGGCAGCTTGAAATCAGTCACAGGAGAATTAACACCACAGAAATTGGCAAATGCTATGAATCAAGGCTTTTGTCTCCTTCCATGAGAGCTGATTATTAAAATTTACTTATAATCTGCTACACCTAGCTGCAAGAGAAGCTGGAAAATGTAGTCTTTTTTACAACTCCTTGCTCCCAGATATGGAATTGTCTAGCTAACAATTCTGTATATGGGAGGAAGGAGTTGTATTTCTATAGAAAAAGCTAAGGAAGAATATTTGTAAACAATTAGAAGTCTCTTTAAACATGACACCATCTGGGAATAGAGAAAAAGAAAATTGGAAAACCTGTTTTTAACTGAGAGAGTAGATCTATCTATAAGTGTATGTACTTGCAGCCTTTCCACTGCCAACTTCTAGCTGTGAAAGACCACGCTAGAGAGAAGTTAAGTTTCTTTGTGTGAGCTCAAGGTATAGGTCTCTGGGCAGAGGTTACATGAGCCAAATTCTGCTCATTTTTGACTACTTGTACTGTCCAAAAATGCAACACTGGTTTCCATCACTGCCAGTGTCCAGGCAGGAGCTGGATGATCATGTACAGGGTTTCCATAGAGGAGATTTCATTGTGACTGGAGGTTCCCCTCACCATCTCCAAGTCTCTGTTCATGCTTCAGATACTCTTCCTGACCACTCAGATTCTTAGGGCTTCCAGTACTTTCCTTTGTTACACTTACCACGGTTGTAATTATTACTATACTAATTCAGTCGATGTCAGTCTCCTCAACCAGACTGCAAGAGAAGCAACTGAGTTGTTTTACTCGCCGTTGTGTCTGCTACATGGAGCAAAGGGCATGGCCACTAAGGGCACTCATTAAATGTGTGCCAAATGGAGGCTGAATGCTGTGACATATCATTTGTGAAAGTGCCTTGGAAACTGCTCACAATAATTATTCTTTAGAAATAAGATACTGAGATACAAAACAGAACAGAAAGCAGGTGAAGGAAGTGGCAGTAAATACTACCAGACATCTAGAAGGAACTGAATTTGATTGTAAGTTTCCTGGAACTAAGTACAAAAAGAGAACACACTGGGTTACTGAATTTTCTTTTTCTAATGAGATATGACTTGTGAAGTCATTGGCAGAGGCCAAGTTTCCCTAGTGATTTATTAAAATGAGACCATTGTTTCCTCCCAGTTAATGTTTAAGCATGATCAAATTTCTCCTAACTTAAAAAAAAAAAAGAAGAAAACACAAAGAACAGAAAAGAAACGTGCCTTGTCAGCTGTCCGACCCATCCAGATTCCTTTGTATATGATGTGCGCTGTCTCCACTTCCTCACTTCCCGGTCATGGTTCAGCTCACTGGAGTCTTGCTTCTGCTCTGACCATCCTACGGGAGCTGCCGTGCTGAAGGACCATAGTAAATGTGTCTTGGCTCTATCTCGACTTCAATCTTTTTCTTTTTTTAAGATAGATTTTATTCATTTTTTAAAATTTTTGTTTATTTATTTTTGGCTGCATTGGGTCTTCGTTGCTGCATACAGGCTTTCTCTAGTTGCGGTGAGCAGGGACTACTCTTCGTTGCGGTGCGTGGGCTTCTCTTGTTGCAGAGCATGGGCTCTAGGCGCGCAGGTTTCAGTAGTTGTGGCATGTGGGCTCAGTAGTTGTGGCTCGTGGGCTCTAGAGTGCAGGCTCAGGAGTTGTGGCACATGGGCTTAGTTGCTCCACAGCATGTGGGATCTTCCCGGACCAGGGATTGAACCCGGGTTCCCTGCCTTGGCAGAAGGATTCTTAATCCCTGCACCACCAGGGAAGCCCTCTGCTTCAATCTTTATTGCAGTAGACATTTCGTAATTATTAGAAACTCTTGCCCCTGCTAGATCATGTCCCTTGATTCTGTGACACAAAACTGTACTGGTTTCCTTCCTAGATCCTCTTTCTCAGGCTCTTTAAAGGACTGTTTGAGCTCTGTTCTTCCAGTAAGTGTTGGCATTCCTCGGGGTCTTGAAATTTTTTCTTCGACCCTTTCCTCTTCTCACTCTACATAGCCTCCCGAGGAAATGTTATGGACGCTAATGGCCTTAATTACTCTCTAGATCTTAACGACTCCTGAATTTTGATATTTAGAATGGATGACCCACCCGACTTTCAAACCCACATATTTAACTACCCTGTGGATATCACCTTGAATTCAGCATGCCCCAAATACAGCCCATATTTTTCCTTCTTCTTAACCTTTTCTTCCTCACGTGTGCCCCATCTCAGTGAAGGGTCCTCCCTTCCACCCAGTGTCTCAAGATAGAAATCTTGTCATCCTCTTTAACTCATCTCTCTAACTCCTCATCCCCCCAACACTCAACCAGCTAGTCCTATTAACTCTCCTTCCTAAATATCTCTCAAATCAGTCCACTGATCCCTATCACCAATGCTGCTACCTTAATGCAGGCCCCTGGATTTCTGTCACAGCTCTTAACCAGTGATGTGCTGGTCTTACCCCAAGTCTGTGTTAGGTCCACTCTACATGGCACTGTCTCTGGTGTATTTTAAGGATTTTTAAACCAGGGTACAAACCAAGTCAACAGGCTTTTTCTGTAAAGGGACAGATTACAGATAAGAAATATTTTTGTCTTTGTAGGGCATACGGCCTCGGTCAGAGTTACCCAGCTCTGAAGTTGGAGAGGGAAAGTGGGCACAGACACTACACAAACTAGGGGCGTGGCTCTCTTCCAATAAGACTTTATTCACAGATGCAGATGGTGAGCCAGACTTGGCCCATTGGGCATAGTTTGCTGACCCCTGGTCTAAAAAGCTAAGCTAGTATGTTCTCATCCACCTTTGTATGCACACTGCAGACACAGCACTTGACATACAGGCTCCTCTATGAAACTTTGTTGGATGAATGAGTGAATGGAAGATGAACTAATAAGGATGGACCTTTTTCCTCTGTGGCCATATCTCCTTGGTCACAATATTCTCCACGTGCATTTTATGTAGTCAGTGAACCCCCATGAGGGGGTTTTCATCTGGCGTGCTCATCTACACGTTTGTGTGGAGCAAATACCGTCTCAGAAGTTTTGGTTCCTTTGGTGGTAGTGGTCAAGTTTTAAATCCTTTGTCACTACTTCCCAACCATCCCCCACAGCACAGTGTTTTGTTTTTTTCCTAGGTATGATAGTTAAATGTTGGATTCTCCAGATGCCCTTCATATCATCATTATAGACTTTAGTCATTTTATTTGTGTGTGTATAGATTAGTCATTCCTTTGTTCCTACTTATTTAAACCTATCTTAAAACCTTTATTGAGCAGGTAAAATATCAGAGAAAAAAAAAAAACTCAGTTAAATCAATGAACAAAGCACTGATTAAGCAGAGGGCACAGGTGAAGTTCCAGTGTGCAGTCAGTGAGGACACAGATAACTCAGATAAGGTATTGTCTCTGAAGGGCTTATAATGCAGAAGGGAGATAAGAAGGTGAGCAAATAATTTCAATACAATGTAGAAAGTGCTATGTCCTTTGAGGAAGGGATCAACAAAGTACTCTGGGACTTTGATAGGAAGTGAAGCTTGTCTTTAACCAAAGAGACAAAGCATTCAAGCTGGACATGGAAAGGTAGGTATTTGGGACACTGATATGTCACTAAAGGGTCTTCGAGACAGAGGAAAGAATAGGCACACCCACAAGTTACTAGAAAGCAAGTTTTAATGAAGCTACGTCCAGGGACCGGCTGATAAAAGTGCAGCCAAATCCCTTCAAGGAGGTGCCAAGTCCATTCTGGTCTGGAATGCATTGATAATTGGGACATTATGCTCAGAGACTGCAAATTGACATTCTGTCGTCATCCCCCTTGGAATAGAAACCCTGATCCTTTCAAGTAATTAGCACCAATTTGGAGCTTGTGTGCAAAAATAAATCACAAGTGTCCAAAAACAGATACATTAAGTTCAATGGTTAGGAAGCAAACGTTCTTATTAGCTCCGCCTACATCAACAAAATCAGAAGCAATTAGCATTTAAAAATAGAAGAGACAAGAAGAGTTCACAGTTCCCACTGGAAAATTATTATTTATATAAATGTCCACAATGATGACCTCCATGCACCCTTCCTGACCTCAGTCACGTTACTGCAATGGCTAAAGGATCCGTTTTCTTTTGTGAGGGTTAGGGAGGAGAGCCATGATTCTGTGTGTATTGTCCTGGTTGAAACTGAGAGGTGTGTGGCCTCGAGCACCCAAACAGGTAGGGCTCCATCTCCTCTTCACTGGGCCTCACCCCATCCTCTGCACAGACAAGAAAGGGATCTACTGTGTCTTGAAATGCTCAGCAGATCTGCCCCCAGAAGCCCACTTGCATGCAGCAGTGTTGACCTTCAGCCATGGGACACCTGCCTGCTGGAGAAAGCCTCAGTGGTCCACCCTGAGGAAGGGTGGCAGCTCCCAGGAACCCAGCAGTGCACGCTTTGTAGTGGCCCTTGACGCACTGTCTAGGACATGGAATGTCTTCTCACCATTGGCGTTCGGTGTCAGACTGCAGAGGCAAACTGAGCACGGAGCACCTGAGGGACTGAGGTGTGATAAAGAGCACTGGCCGCTGGCCAAACAGGACTCTAAGTCCAGGCTGTGTCACTAACTTGCTCTGTAAACTTGGTCAAACCACTAGCTCTTTCTGGGCCTCATTTTCCTCATCCTTAAAATTAGGGGCTGAACTGGGTTATCTTTTTGCTTTATTCCATATGTTTTTTTTTACCCTTTGAAAGCTCAAGTCTTTTTCTGCCTCTTTTTATCCCCCTGCTTGGAAACATGCAGTGAATGGCAGGCTGGAAGGTAAGGTGTAGGACGCAAATATTTTTCTATTCCTCAAAAATGTGTGAAAATATACCCCATACTCCCTTCCCCCCAAAGACTGTGGCTTTAGGAACACAGGTCCGGCAAGGAAGACACAGAAGGTCCACTTGGCAGGGCCAGGGCAGAATCCAGCAGATCGCCATCAGCCTAAGAAACAAACATCACATTTAAAGTTGATGGGGGGGGGGACTTCCCTGGGGGCGCAGTGGTTAAGAATCCGCCTGCCAATGCAGGGGACACGGGTTTGATCCCTGGTCCGGGAAGATCTCACATGCCATGGAGCAACTAAGCCCATGCACCACAACTACTGAGCCTGCGCTCTAGAGCCCGAGAGCCACAACTACTGAAGCCCGCGCACCTAGAGCCCATGCTCTGCAACAAGGGAAGCCACCGCGATGAGAAGCCCACGCAACGCAACTGGAGAAATCCCGCACACAGCAACGAAGACCAAGCACAGCCATAAACAAATAAAGTTGATGGACTTTGGAATCATTATGGGCTGAAGGAGGAGAGATTTGCTCAAAGTGGCAAGTTAAAGACAACTGTGATTCAACTTATTGGCTCCCAATCCTCTTTCTACCATGTCTTTCTTCCTCTGGCTTTGGTATTTCTAACCCGTAACCAGAGCCTAGGGACTGATGACATGTGTCCACTTTAAATAAAAATACCAGTTTTCTGTAGGGGTGGGGAGTGGATTAAATCTTTGACCATTAGTTTTTGTTAGGGCATCACTCATTGTTTCACACTTTCCCTCCTAATTTTTCATTTTTCTCCCTTGTAATTAATACCAGTTTCCCCAACCACCTTGCACACACACAAACGTTTTTCCTTGTTTTACAAAAATTAAGAGTTGAGCTAGCTCCTTCTTGGGTATCTTCCCATCTGCCAGTCAGTCTATATTCCAACACCTCGTCCATACTTTCCTCGAGGTTTCTAATTTCCCTATGTACAGATCCATCTCCTCTGGTAAGTCATAAGCTCTTTGAGAACTGGGAACATCTTTGGATTTCTGTTTCCAAGGTCAGAAATGCTGCTCAGTTGTTGATTGAATACATTCATGGAAGAAAGAGGCACTTCATCCGTATCCAGATTGTGCCCTTGAAGGACCTCAGAGTGATGATAAGCTTAGCAGTGGCCTCCATTTCATCCTTTATGAGGAATCAGAAAAGGTCAGAGAATGGGCAGATCTGGCTTGGCTTCATTGGATTTCCTACCTTATGTCTCTATGGCTGTAAACTCATCAAAGAGCACTCCTGGGTGGCCAGAGTACACAGAGGGACCCTGCCCAGGCTTAGGAGACGGGGAACAAGAGCAAGAAGCCAACTCCTAAACTTCGGGTTGTCAGTCTCAGCATGAGGGCATCCCAGAGCCAACCCCCCACTGACTTTGGCCAGGGACCTAGGTCTGTTCACTGTGCATAAGCATTTGTCAACCTGGCCATTGGGAGGGGATCCTGGCAACAGACAGGCACCAAGGGTGGTACCTGAAACAATGTTGGATCGAGGGGCCTTTTTACTCAGAAGCTTGAAGGAGGAGAAGGAGGGGGAGATAATATAAAAATCCATGTGACTTCTGTCCAATGGTACAGGCAAGAGAGAAAGGAGAGGCTTCTTAAATGGTAGTGAAGGATGAGATGGCACAGGGATGAGGGAGTGAGAGAAAGTCCTTGTGGACAGGAGATAGAGGAAGAGTCTGGACTGAGGCTGGAGGAATGAGAGACAGATATAAGAAAGACTGAGAGCAAATACATATGGGAAGGAAGGAAATGAGGGAAGAAAGGAGGGAGGGAGAAAGGAAGGAAGGAGGGAAGGAGAGAGGGAACAAATGAAAGGACATTAAAATGCAAAAAAGAGAGAGGCACAGACATCAGGAGAAAAAATCAGAACTAGGTTGGGAATGAAAGAAAACTGTGAGGAGAGAGAAGAGGGAGGCAGTGAAAGAGTGTGTGTACACACACAAGACAGGGACAACTTAACGCCAACCTGACCTTCCCAGCTCAGAAAAATTTCATTTGTGAGCCTGGCACAGGAAAGATCTGGACAGAGAAGGAAATGGGCTGACTCCTGCCCAGGGCCTGTCGGAGGAAACAGATCAATTAACCTGGGTGGGGATCTCCTGTGCCAGGCCTGGCACTGCCAGCTCTCAGTGCCCAGCTAGGCCAGGCCAAGGACTCTCATGTGATCCTTGAGCTATTAAAAGGCCATCAGCTGCGGGGCAGAATCAGCTTTTTATGCTGAGAAAACCCCTCTTCCCATGCGGACATCACTTCCGATGGCCCAGCATCCACCTCTCAGCCAGGCCCAGCCCTGGACCCAGTAAACCCGCACCCCTTGGCCTGGGGATACTGACCATGGGCAATCTGAGCAGGTTTCGAGGACCTTCTGGGGTCCAGCACAGCTTGGAACATCTGATTGATGAAGTGATCTTAGGGCGTATTTGTGGGTGGGGCAGGAGGTGTCTGGGGCAGAATGTTCCCTTAGATCTTGGATCACTGGGTGCACGTTATAGGGAGAAAGATTTCAGCACGAGGAAGGACTTTGAAATCAATGCTAGACAAAGCTGGATTCATTAATTTGTACATTTGTTATTTTTCCAACAATTTTTGAGCATCTACAATGGGTGGGGCATTGTGCTAGAGGCTGAAGAGTTAAGTAAACACATCCACTGGCCTCAGGGAGAGAACAATGGCGACTTTGCTTTCTCTACCCAATTTAACAGTAGGAAGGTAGGCGTGGAGTGTGTTGGGAGCACGAAGGTGACTGATCCTGTTTCCAGGACAAGCAAGTTTTCCAGGAAAAGCAAGTTTTCCAGGAACTGCACATTGGACTACAGCCATAAAGGTTGAGTAGGATCCACGAGGCAGAGAAAGTGGAGGAATCCTAGACCAAGAGAATCACAGGAAGAAGCTGCAAAGTGTGAAAGGGGAGGTGGCTTACCTGGGGGATGAACTGGAGGAAACGCCTTAGTAGACGCGTTGGCCTCTCTGGAGATAAAGGTGGGATGGAGGTGGGTCCAGATAAGGACAGACAAATATAAAGGCACAGAGACACCCCAAATTTTAGTCAGAAGGGAGCTTAGAGATGATGGAAGTCCTCTTTGTCCTTGTTACACAAGTTTTTAGTTTTAATGTGAGCGTTTGTGTGTGAAATAGGCTTCATTGACGAGAATCCAGAGTTGGACACAGAAGAAGGAGGCGTGACAGCAATTCAAACAATTTCAAACTGGGGACTTCCCTGGTGGTCCAGTGGTTAGGACTCTGTGCTTCCACTGCAGGGGGCACGGGTCTGATCTCTGGCTGGGGAACTAGGATCCCGCAAGCCGCGTGGCGCGGCCAAAAATTAAAATAAAATAAAACGTTCAACTAATTTCAAACTGAATATGTGATTCCTCTTCTCTGAAGAGACCTGCTAGGCTGTCTTTACTGACTGCGTTACCTCGAGTGGTGGCCCCCAGCCTCCGGCCTTCTCAGGGTTTTTTCTCTGCCTTCTATCTCGTCTCAAGTCTTCACCCAGCCCTCCAGACTGCCCGCCCCAGGCACAGAAAATTCTCTCTGTTGGGTCTCCTTTAGGTAACAGTAAGTAATCGGAGAACAACAAAGTCTCCTGTTTGCCCAGATCCTCCTTCCTTAGAGGGCAGATGTTAGTTTGTATTTGAAAAGTTCTAAATGCCCCCCAAAGTAAAAATTACCCTTATGCAGTTCTTTTAAAAAATTACATAACGAACTTAAAGTTTCCTCCTTCAGTCTGTTAGCATTTATCAGTCAAGATATCTTCCCAAGTTAAAGCAAATATATCTCCCTCTACATATATATATACATGTACACTCACACACGTATTTATAGAAAAGAAATTATGCCTTACATATTGATCTGTTTTTTAATTTAAAAATATGTTGTGAAAAAACTTCCAACCCCGTACTTCATATGCAGTCTAGTCCATAGACTAGATAGACCACAAGTTTTCAACTCTTTTCCTGTTGATAGACATTGATGACGCTTTAACCTGTTTGCTTGTAAATAACGCTGCCGCAAACATCCTTGCGTGTGAATCCTGACGTGCCCTCGTTATGATCTCTATGGGATGGATTCCTGGAGTTAGGTTGTTAAATCAAAGACTATGCACATTTAAAATCTTACTAGGAATTACCTCATTCCCTCTGAAGAGTGTTGTACTAGTTTACACTCCTACGGACAGTAGAATGGGACGGCCTCTTTCACGCTTGCCCTCCAGCACGGGAACTGCCTCCTCATTTGCCAGATGAGGAAATGGCTTAGAGAAATGAACAGTTCTGATAACACACCTAGGTCTTGGCAATGCTGGCACCAAGATTTCAGATCTGCTGTCACTATAAAATGAGATAATGCGCGCAGAATATTAAGGAGCATGCCTGGTACAATGTAAGTGCTCAATAAATGTTGGTCGTGGCTGTGATTAAAGCACACTGCCACAATAGGGACCCATCAGAAGCTTTAACAGCTGCCTCAGCCTGGAAGATGAATTGGAGAGGAGAGAGGACAGAGGCTCAGGTGGCTCCTCCCAGGCTGGGTGGAATGCCCCTTCTCCTGTTCTCCTAGCACTCTGTGACTACCTCTTCATGACATTCCATTTAATTAGTTGATTCATCTTTCCCCATAATACTGTCCCTGAAGGACAAGCAAGTGAGAAGGTGTGTTCTCTGAGCTCAGAGACTGATGACCTATGAGCTAGGATGCTGTCATCCTCCTCAAATACCCCAAAGAAGTTTAAAGTGATAAACTTCTGAGTTTGAGATTCTCTCACTCTGTTATATGTTTAATGCCTGAAAGTTACAAAAGTGCTTTTACATCATAAATTATAGTGTGGCTTTTTTTGCTTGTGACTCTCCTCTCCTCAATCGGGATGCAAACTCTTTAGAGTAGGAATTATATCTTGAACTTATTTTCTCTTCCACCGTGAAAACTAGTGTGTTGAGGGGCACACAGGAGACACTCAGTACATACAAAGTGGGGGACAATAACAAGCCTGGTTTTGGGTCTTGGAGGAGGGGTAGGAAACTGGTTAAGGAAACCAGTCCCTTTGCTTTAGAGTCGTGACTCATAGATGTTGATTGACTAAACCACCAAGTGGCTATTTGTCTAAAAGTCAATTTCATCTTTGCAAAGTAATGAATATACCCTTGGAACTACCCTCAGAATGATGCTAGCCTCTCTCCTGCACATTCACCAAGGCATGCCCCACATTCTTCAGCTGCAAGTTTTGCATCTGGGTGGGCCAGAGAGGAATGTCTGGGGAAATGGCATTGTAGAAGGCAACAGCCACTGGAAGAATTTGGCCCCAAAGCCAAGGACTCCTCATTCAATATGCATGATTTTCAGAATTCCTATTTTAATCAGCAAAACGGAAATGAAATTCCAATGTAGCTTTTAGTTAAAAAAAAAAAAACAAATTACAAGTGGTATATGATATTCATGCATACCATTTCCTCTGAAATTCTTTTTAAGAATTGAAGAAAATAACCATATAACATACTGGAAAGAACACTAGCCTAGGCGTCCAGAGATTTAATTTCATGCCCTAAATTTATCACCTAGTAGCTGTGTGATCAAAAGCAGTCAGTTCCCCCTTCTTACCTTATTTCACTCATGTATAGAATGAGTGAGTTGAGGACAGGTAAGCTCCCCTCCAGCCTCAATAATAAATGAGTCCATAATTTCCTGCTTAGTGTTGAAGGTCCGTCCAACCATCCGTCCTTTCCACAAATATTTGTTGAATTCCTACTTGTGTTATGTCTATATGATTTGAGCCCTTCTGATTTGCATTGATAGGTTGACAGCGTCATCACCCTTCCGAGAACCAAGATTCAACATCTTGAGTAAATTCTGACCCCTCCCCCTCTCTCCCCCTCTCCCCCCCTTTTCACCTTCCACCAGTTCCCAATGTTTGTTCTTTCTCTGTGTCTATCTCTGGCCCATCCTATCCTTTCTTCCTGCCCTTCATCCTATCCCTTCATCCTATCACTCTTCTTCCTGCCTACTAGCTCTCACCTGAGCTGTTGCAAAAACTTCCTAAGTGGTCTCCCAGCCTCAATAATCTTCCTTCTCAATCCACTTGCATGCTCTGCCCAGAGTTATCTCCAATCTTTGATTTTAATCAATGTTTTTGGAAGGTTTGTTGTGCATAGTCACTCTCCCTGGACCCTTCAGGAGTTCACAATCCAGAGAGGAAGGCAGGCAAAATTAAAGAATAAGTACAATCCGATCTGGAACTGCAAGAGTGGAGGATCTAACACTGCTCAGTGTTGGATTTCTTCCTCTCCTCTCACAGAACTTTCTTCCTTAGTCGTTCCCTCTTCCATGTACCTCACAGCACTTTTTCTCATGTCTCTAGCGTCTCACTTATCACATCCTTTTACCGTTCATTCTCCACTTGTCTCTCTCCTTGACTAGACTGTGAACTCTGTGATGATGGGGATCTAATCAACTTAAGCCAGGCTTCCAAGTTAGAACCCTTCAGTGGCTCCTTTTTGCCCTCGGGTGGAAGTCCAAACCTTCATACTGAGCACTCAAAACCCTTAAGAGTTTAGGTTTAACTATGTTTCCAACTAACTCTGCTCATCAGCCCATATCCAATCCCACTTCAATCCCAAACCCTCTTCTATTCTTTCCAAGAACTTTTGCAGAGAATCAGATCCACTTGTTCAGAATCAATTTTCACCTGTTCCCGAATACTTCTTATAGCGAAGGTCCTAACACATCTATGTCTATCTTCTGCAGAGATTTTGTGAACCTTCTGTCTACTTCCTATATGATGAGCTCTTGAGGGCAAGTGCCCACGTCCCTTGGGTTCTTGGATCCTTCAGAGCACAGGGCCTACCTAGCGCCTGGCACTTGGTCTGACTCTGTCCTGAGTAGCTGCCACCTGCCAGGCACTGCACAAGCTCTGTGACATTTCATCCTCACAGCAGACCTGGAAACTGGGCTCCAAAACAGGCTAAGTAAAACCTGCTCAAGGCACCAGCAGGTACGTGATACAATTTAGATTTAAACACAGGTGCCTCTTAACAACCAGGCTACACTGCTTCCCTACGGGGAGCCCCAGTAAATGTGAAATGGTTTTGCAGCCACTTGGAGAAGAGGTTGAAGATATACTCAACAAGCATTTCCTAGTCAGCTAGGGAGATTTCTATTGGTTTTTTGAATGAATGAGTTGGCCCTTGAAGACTGAAGAGGAATCCGACAAAGAAAAAAGGTAAGAGTATTCTAGTAAGAGATTAAAATGTGAGCTAAGTCCCTGATACAGTGAATAAAGGGTGTTTCGGGGGAGGAGAGGGGAGCTATTTAACTGATTCACTTCCCCAGCCAGACGGTAAGCAATTGAGGAAAGGAAACGTCTTGGTCTGGCTCAGGGCTGTATGTCTATTGCCCACGGCAGACTCTAATACAGAGCACATGTCGAATAAATATTTTGTATGAATGAATCTACTCAACAAATACTGTCTAAGCGATTTCTCGTGTGTTCGTGCAATTTTAAACTCACTCCCGGCCTAGAAGAATTTATTGTCTTTATCAAGTCTTTAAAAGCTCAAACCCAAACTTTCAGCCCCTGAAAGTGAAACCTCCAGTCCCTAGAAAGTTTCACTGACTGGCTGAGTAAAAAAACATTAAACCAACAGAACAAGCTATGAAAAATCAAATAAGAAAAAAAAATTTTTCAGTTCCAAGAAACTTAGGTATTTTCAGTAATGTGCCTCCTGAAAGGAAGCCTGAGGGCTCAGATGGTGTCAGTTTCATTTCCAGTAGAGAGCTTTGACCTTCTGTCTCCTAAGGAGAAAGGAAAAGGCTCCCACCTCCACCCTGCCCAGCAGCTGTGCCAGGGGCCTGGGTCTGAAGACACAAAGGGAACTGAGGCAGAATCAAAGAGGTTCTTCTCACATTGTATTAGGTTGTTTCCCATCTCCTTGTTCTGTGTTACAATAAGCTATAAGCATGTCTGTGTCCGTGAGCATATTCAGATCACAACATTTGTTGAGTCAGTGAGTCAGACAATGGTTCAAAGCAGAGCTGGTAAGCGGGAAATTTAGCATGATGAAGTAGAAAATGCATTCAGCTCGGGACAGGAGGACAGGCCTGTTCCTCCTCCACCACATACGAGCTGGTGACCCTGGGCAGTCACCTGCTTACTCTGGACCTCAGTTTCCCCTTTCATTTCTGACATATTTGGTAGATCCTCATTATGGTAGGAGGGGAAAAAATCCATGAAAACATCTATGGATGTTTTTTAAAAGGAGATATTCATGGAAAGCTCCTTATGTACACGGGAATCTGGGCATTGGAGGGTTTTCCTTTTACTCTAACCTAGGGCTTCCCAACCTTGGCTCAGTTAATACTTGAGGCCAGACAAATTGTTTGTTATAGAGGGCTGTTCTTTCCATTGTAGGACATCTTGCAACATCTCTGATCTCTACCCACTGGATGCCAGTAGCATCCACTTCCCTCTCCCCAGTTGTGACCGCCCAAAATGTCTCCAGAAATTGCCAATTATTCCCTGGGGGCAAAATCACCCACAGTTGAGACCCATAGACCCTGAGTTGCATTCCCAACTGGGAATGACAGATTCCTAGAATAATGTAGCTGAGGATGGACTTGGGAGGGTGTGGAAACCAGGCACAGTGTCTCCCTTCACTTGTAAGGGCCTGGGGATGGGGCACCTCACAGAGCTCAGGAAAGTTAGAAGTGCATGGGGTCTGGAGGCAGGAAATTGGCATTTGAGTCCCTACATTATTGCTGGCTGACATTTTGACGTTCACCATACTGCTAACCTTTCTGAGCCTGAGTCCCTATGAATCTGAAGGAATTGGTACCTCTCCTCCACGCATCTTCCTCCCATTCTGTCAGCCTCCACACACACCCCCAAAACATTGTTAAGAGGACCAAAAGTTATGTATAGGAAAGACACTGTGAGCTAAAAAGTCAAACATGTGTTATCGCTCTAAAGGTTTGTTTTCCCTAAGAGAGCACAGAAAAGGAAATTTATTCCTGGATCATTTTTCTGTCAAGAGCAGTAATGGTACCATTGCAGGTACCACCACAGCAATAACGAGAACAAATAACAGAGAATACTTAGGGAATCACTGCCACATTGCCAGCTCCAAGACTGGATTTCCACTGCGCCATGAATTCGTTAGCAGTTTTCGAGTAAAAATGAAAAGTCTCCTCAAAGAATGTGTCATGGTATTTATTAGGCAAAGGTGAGGATGGGCCTTTAGCTGTTCAGTACCTGGAAGTAACTTGGCCCTGGGCTGACTCTTCAACAAGGCTATCAGCCTGGAAGATGCCTCAGGGACCCCTATCTTTGACAACAGAGAACTTCAGAACTAAGAGAGGATTCTGAAGCCTGGTGGTTCCTCAGAGTGGGAGTCCAGGGGCCCCAGTCATGGTCAGGCCTGGAGTGGGTGGCCCTTCCAGCACCTCAGTCCAAAAGCCAAATCAGGGGGGTGGTCCAGGGTGACTCTCCAGGAAGCTCAATTATCTCAGAAACAATCTAGAATTTCAGAAACCTCTCAGGTCGAAGGGACAGGTTCAAATTAGAAGGAATGATGTAACACACACTTGCACGTATTTTAGCATATGGACCACTTTTTCATCCTTTGGGGGAAGTATAGAATAGCGGCTAAGGGTGCTCACTTCTGAGCCCTGAGTGTGTATCTTGACTCTGCTCCTAGTTAGTTGTGTGTCCGTGGGCACCCAGTGGGTGCTTTGTAAATGTTAGCTGTACTGTTTGATGTGCTACCTGATGCGCACAGCAACCTGTGAGGTCAGTGGTGTGATCATCTTCACACTGCAGATGTGGACACTAAAGTTCAGACAAGTGTATCCCCACAGAGCACCCCCCGCCTCTTTGCTTTCCTCTTCGCCTTAACTCACTCTTTCCTCCATCTCTGCTATCTAAATGCCATCTGTCCCTCGAGCCTGTTCACGTGCTAGCTCCTCTACATGTTCTGCCTTCAGAGTTACTCTCAGTTTCCTCCAAGCTCCACAGCATTTTGCTGGTATCTCTGTTACACCAAGACACTCACTTGGGCCATGGTGGGCAAGAGAAAGGACCAAGATAAGGCCATGACACGTGGCAGACTGTGACAAAGACTAGAGAGAAAAGCTCAGATGAAGAGCTCAGGAGGGTCAAAGGAAAGAAGGTTTCCTCCCTGAAGCATGCCTTTCCGGCTTCTCCCATCTGTCAGTCTTTATACGGCATGGTACCTTTTAAAGGCCTCATCACTTCTGGTTCCAATGGAAGTTAACTCCATATATGCTCTCTCCCTCCTGCTCCGGAGCATCTTAGGGGGCAGAACAGATTCACTTCCACATCCCCCATAGCACATGGCTAAAGGTTGCAAGCACTTAAAAACGCACACAGCTCTGAACTGAAAAAAGCTTGCTGACAGTGGGTGATGGTGCTGGATGACGGCGGAGATGATAGCGATAACAGGGAGGTTAACTGAACCGAAACCCAGCCGTCACGAAGGGTGATGTACGCACGATGTTTCGCTATGACTGAGTGAACAACAGGAGATCCATGAATCAGACCTAGAAACATAGCCCACTCACTGGCAAACTGAGAAGAAACTGGAAAATGGAAAAGGCATTTGGGTGGGGACTATCTTATCAGCTTGGGCCTCATCTACAGATTAATGTAGCAGTGGCCTATGGAAATGTTTCCTCTGACTGTTTAAAAAATGTAACTTTCACAGTCATTGAAACAACGTTATTTATTATGATTGTTCATTGAGGAAGATATATAAAAGTATCCAAAGGTACAGATAAGAGAAACAACCTCATCATAGCAAGTGGGGTACTATTAAATTTCACTGTAGTTCTCTTGTTCTACCTGTTTGATTTTATGAAGTTGAGACCATACTGACCGCTTATTACAAACCATTTAAAATTTATTTTTAGAATAAATAACACATACATAAGGTACACAGATTAAAAGTCACGAAAGGGCGGGCAGGGAAAAGTCAATCTCTCTCTTGCTCCTGCTTCTCACCACCCAACTTTCTCCCAAGTCTCCCCGACCTCCTTCGAGAGGAGTCCAATGCTTATCCCCCATCCATTTTTTTGAGTGAGTTAATAGCCCTTAGTCCTTCGAGGTTCTCAGGAACCAAAAATTGTCTGTAAGAACAAAACATGTCCCTGATATAATGTATCTGTGCTGATAAAAGATACAATTATACCACCTGGATGCCAGTTACATAATCAGAATTATATCCTGCAAATCTTCCTAAAGAGCGTTCTTAACTGACAAAGGCAGTTGCAGGTTCTCAACAGTGACACACTCCCTCAACAGATCTCTGTCCCAAAGACTTCCCCGAATCGTCACAAAGCTCAGAACTTGAAATCAGAGTCTGTGTGTCTGGACTGCAGTGACTAAGACACATCAACCCCAGGCGCCCATCCCTACAGGCAGGCCTCTCTTTCTCCCAAGCTCAGACCTGGCAAGGCCGTCCTCATCTTGTTCTGCCCTTGGGAGATTGCTGGGCTGGGACGTGTAGGAAGAGTGGGTGGGGGAATCCCAGTTCCAATGAAGCAGTGTTTTTAAAACTCATTTCCTTAAATTCTGGCTCAAAATAGAGAAAGCCACTCTATACTTACCAAACTCTGTCCTCGTCAAACTCACCACCCCGCCCTACACGCAGAGAAGTGGAGGAGTGACCCAGGGTTTTTTCCTGGAGATCTGGTGACACATGCTGCTCCAGGGGCTTACAGGGTCACAGATCCTCCCACTCTGAGTGTGTGCTGGCCACCACCTCATTGTGGATTTTCTCCCCTGTAGGCAGTTGCAAGAGTTTTTCAGGAATCGGCTATGATTTGCAAGTTGGTTTGCCAGGGCAGTGAATCTTCTTTTCTCTCCCTCCTCGCCTGCCTCCCAGGATCCATCTGATAAAGTTACAGCAGCATCTTGGATTCACAACAACCCCGCCAGCTCCTCACTGAACAGCACGTCGTCTGGCAACAGGAGGCGCTTGATTACATTTGGCTGGAGCGCCGGCATCAACTCCAGTCGTCCCTGAATTGGAATCGATGGGCCTCACGCGCTGCAGCCAACAGTTTGCCTTCACCCACTCCCCTCTCTCCAATGAACCTTCTTCTGGGACAACAAGAAACCTACGTGCCATCCTGGGTGAGAGACGAATGGGAGCTGCGTCCTAGCATCGAATCCCTGGAGTGACAGGGAAGGGCAGACTCGGAGGGGTTCCCGACAGCAAGCCACGCTTCAAGCATTTCTAGAGAGACCCCCTGAACCACAGGACACAAATGCTCTCTCTGGAGGACTGGAGCCTCTGTGTTCCTTTCAGCTCACGGGCATCGATTCTCCTTGTGTACAGGGTAAGGCATCAAGCGACTGTCCCCTTTAGGGAAGCCTCCATGACCTCCCTCCCCCTATTCTGACTTATTTGCTCAGTGAGTCACTTGCACAGGCAGAATAAATGCCCCCGAAGATGTCCACGGCCTAATCCCCAGAACCCGTGAATATGTTATATTAAATGGCGAGGGCTAATTAAGGCTGCGGATGGAATTAAGCTTGCTCATCAGCCTACCTTAAAAAATAGGGCTATTATCCAGGACGAATCACGTGGCCACAATGTATTCACAAAGGTCCTTAAATAAGGAAGAGGGAGGCAGAGTCAGAAGCAGACTGGTGGCATCATGAAAAAGACTGGACCTGCTGTGATTGCCTTTGAAGATGTAGGAAGGGGCCACGGACCAAGAAATGTGGGCAGTCTCTACAAACTGAAAAAGACAAGAAAATAGATTTTCCCCTAGAGCTTCCTTGATTTTAACCCAGTGAGTCCTATTCAGACTTCTGACTTCGAGATCTGTAATATTTGTGCTGTTACAGCAGCCATAGGAAACCAGGACTGTCACCATGGACTCGCCATGTACCCCGCCTGGTACCGGTGCTGAGGGAACATTCCCCAAGCATGTGATTTCTACCTTGTATTAGTCATCAGGGTCTAACTAGGGAAACTGAGGCCACGCTAAGTGTCTAAACACAGGAAATCGAACACAGGTCCTTGGCTATATAGACGATAGAAGAAGTTCAAAAGCCAGTCCAGCCATTAGCCATAACAGGGGTTGCTACTAGGATGCTACTAGGCTGAGCTAGAGGGACAAAGAGAGGAGATCATATACCGGAGTCCAGAGGCCAGGATCACCTGGTAGAAGCTGGACCATGGTGGACCTGTCTAGCAGGAGCTGGAGCTATGGAGGGAACAGAGCCCTGCTGTAGAAGCTGCCTGAGACAGAAAGGGAAAGAGATATACACCCTGGTTTCCCCCTTTCTCCTACCCTCCAATCTCCCACCAAGACCTCCCATTGGCTGTTACTAGCTGGAAGGCAGCTGACGTGGGAGCCTGGGGTGCACAGGAGGAAGCCCTCCTGCAGGACAGAGCAGAGCTGGGAAACAGCAGTGAATGGATTAATGGATTTGTAGATGAATAGGCCCCAGACTGGTACATACCTCCTTTCTGCTTTGATCACCATGAATCTTGAAACATAATTTATTGTTTAAAATCCAAATTCTTGTCCATGACTTCTAAGACCTGACATAACCTAGCCCTCCTCTGATTTCTCTGCCCTCATCCTATAAAGTTCTCCCCTCATTCACAGCACCCCAACCCTGCTGGCCTTTGTTCCGTCCTCCATAGGCCAGACAAGTCCCATCTTGGGACCTTGCACTTGTTTGTTGTAGCCTCTGCTGGACTTTCCTCCTCTTGTCTCTCCCCTGTGATCACTTTTTACCATTTGAGTTTCAGCTTATGTAACACCCTCCCCCATGTAAAATAGGCCCCCTCACCAAAAGTCACCAGCGTATTCCCCTATTTTATTTTCTTCAGAGCAGCCATTATTATCTGAAATTATCTTGGTTATATGTGTACCTATTTATCATAACCTTCCCCAAGCTGTAAGCTCCTTGAGGGTAGGGATCTGTCTTGCTTGCTATGTCCTTGTATCCGCATTGGCTAGATGTTCACCAAAATCTCTCTCTTCTTCTTGGAAACAGAGTAGGGCTCATGTCATATTCCTTTGTGGTTAGGTGTGATGGAGTTCCAGCTAATAGAACAGGAGTGGAAACATTCAGTGCTGCTTCCCAGGCTTGGCCCATGAAAACCTCTCAAGCACACTCCTGCATGCTTTCCCCTTTCTGCCAGATGTTGAAAAGGCCCTACGGGATGGTGGAGGCACAAGATGAAAGGAACCTGGGCCGCTGAATGACTAAGGGAAGAAGGGTTGCCCCAGCAACCTGCATACCCATCCAGGACTATTATACGAACAAGAAACAAATGTGTTTTGTGTTGAGTCATTACATGAGCTTGTCCTAACCAAAACAATTCCCACTGCCAAGAATTCCCAAAGCCTTGTCCATAATTGGCTCTCAGTAGCTATTGAATGATTGGCTGTTAAATACTCAGTAGTTACATGTTCAGGGAAGGAATGTCTTTTCCTTACCCTCATGGCTTACCTGCCAAGCTCCCTGTATATTCATCTCTGGACTCTCGATGGCTTTCATGGAGCCTCAGCCTTTGTAGGTGTTTGATAGTCGTGTGTTGCGTTGAGTTCCTAGGCAGCATGAGGGAGACAGTCACCAGGCATGGTCTGCAAGTGTGAGTTTAAGCAGGTATTCTGAATCGCTATAACTACCAATGTTTGTGAGGTTCTTCAGAGTTAACAAAGGGTTCACTCACTTGATCCTTCTAACAACTCTGAAAGGAAATGGCTATTATGACCCCCATCTTACAGTTGATGAGTCTGAGCTCAGAGCTTAATTATCTCGTTCAAGATCTTGCTTTTTCAAGGGATGAAGCTGGTGTTAATTCATTGTTCAAAAACATTGATGGAGTACGTACAATGTGCTAGCCCCTGTCTAAAGCTTCTGTACCTAGTAGGGGTCTCGGGAAACATGGAAACCCAAAGTTCTGAAGAAACCTCCCAGAAAATAAAAGGGAGGTCCCAGTTCAAGCCCAGGACTGAGAGCTTTGCCTGTGTCTTGCAGCTTATGTTGTTAGCTATGATGCTGCCACGGCTGTGTGCCTTGGGGCAAGCTTCTGGGTGGTCTCCCAGACCTGCCTGGAGACAACAACATGGCTGGGACCCCTCAGCAACTCTCCCACTTGCCCAGGCTAACGGCCCTGGCATTCTAAGTCTGCCCTTTTGCATACATTCTTTCCTCCTTCCATGCCAAGATTGCAGTAGACGATTTAGAATGGGTTCCAGGCCATTTAGCTCAGTCAGAGATCTGGGTGAAAGTTTCCTCCCACCCATCCCAGACCTCAGATAACCCATCGGAGGGTGACATCCCGCACAAAGGAGGGGGAGGAAACACTGTGGAGACTTTCAGGCACGGGACTGGAGCAAAAGTTTTGGCAGCTTCTGTATTTCTCCACCCTCTTCTGGCTGTACGAAGTGTGTCAGTAGTGGGTCAGTTGGAAAGCTTAGGACAGAAAGCCCAAGAGGATGTCATTTGTCTAAACGGAGATGGCCGAGGCCCCTGGAGGGTCACCCGCAGGTTGGATTATCTGCCGACGCAGAGGAGGAAAGTGCTGGCATCTGAGGGGCCTGTGGAAGAGGAAGAGGAAAGTTAGATGGCCCGTCTCTGCCAGAGCTCAGCCTTTCCCAGCCGGACGACACTCCTCTCGTGCTCGGGTGCTTCTCTCTGTAAATAAATCCTGGCTGCCCTTCCAGTGCAGGACGTCCCACATACCGTACATCTGAGGTGGGGTGAAATACAAATATGCCTTTTCATAATAGCTTTACACCTGGAGCAGCAGAGGACCGGTTTATTGCCTTGGTAAACAGAAGTTTGAATTCAAGCAAAGTACAAACTTTGCCCAAGGCACTTCTGACAGTGCACCTTGTGTTTGCGAAGCGAACTCGGTACATATGCACGATATGAAGCAATGGAAGGCTGGCCTTTCTCTCTCATCTGATTTCCAAGGTTTAAAAGTTCAGGTGTGTGTTTGGGGAGGGGGGGTGGGAGTGCTTTGGCTCTGGTTTTTTTTGAGCATTTTGAAATCATGCTACTTGGTGTGAACAAAAATCTGTGAGCCAATTTATATTGTTTTCTAGGGAGAGTGTACTTACTCCTTGCTGCTCTCAGGGTGACAGGACTTGTGGGTAGGAGACAGGGTAAACCAGTTTGGGAAACACATAAAAGAATCAGGATTTGCCTTGAACTTAAATGAAATGTTAAAAAATAATAAATATTTATTCAGTGGCTATTATGTGCCAGGCACAAAACCATGAACTTTTATAAACATTATGTTATCTTCACAACCACACGAAGTAGGAATTGTTGATGAAAATAGCCATTTTACAGGTGAGGAAACTAAGGCTACTGTTGCTGAAGAGATTCAAGCCACAGCTTTCTAATTCCAAATTCAGAGTTTTCTGTACTATCCTCCAACCTCTTAAAGGGTCACGGACTCTGTCCTTTCCTGTCACTTTGTTTGCCCTCTCTGTATCCACTATTTTTCTTTCTCATTTTCTGCCTGCACTTGGGGAAACGACTCTTCTCCGTTCTTTGACACATTTCTGCTTAAGAGTTTCCCCACTATTTAGTCGTCACCGTCACCTGGCCATCTGGGCTGCTCTGTCACCAACCAGCACCCCCATGCATTCAAGTGCAAAGGAATCAAAACGTGGATTAGATTTCCCCTGAAAACACTCATAAGCTTAAAGGCAAAGGCAGGGACAGTGGAGCACATCTTGGGTTTGGTTGGCTCCACAAATGCCTCTGCATTCCCCCATTCCTAGCTTGAAAAAATCAGATAAGCTTCAGCAAAAGCATCTGAACTTTTAGTGTTCTTTTCCGAAACGAGTCTTTGAACTTGAAGAACTTTGCCCATCTCTGTCTGCCTGTTCACTCCTCAAACGTTCAGCTGGGGCTTGCCTGATGCAGAGCCCAAGCCAGTGAAATTTTAACTCTTTCATCCACAGATTAATTCCTAAGCCTCCAAAATGAGAGTGAACTCATTAGGCTTACTTTTAAAAGAAGTCCCTATGAATGTGTCAACTTGTGCCTGTCTTCACAGATGAAGGATTCCTTGTGGGAACATACTGAACTGAGGATAGAGAGAGGTGATGTCATTAAGGCATTGTCAACTCAGCAGAGTTGTGGCTGCTTGTGCTTTTCCCTTTCCCTCTCCTCCTATCTCTACCCCTTACCATTAATGCAGCTTTAATTGCAGCTCCTTGAGGAATGGCTTTGGCTTAGTTATTGCAAGCTTTTAAGAAATTATCGGAACATAAATACTCATTGCAAGGAAACAGATATGATTTGCAAATGGATTAAACATAATCCTTGTGCTGGAGCCCTTGAGGGAAAATAGATGGGGATCTCTGGGCTGTGAGACAAACCTTGGTCAAGGATGCTTGCTTTGGGGACTCTGCTCTAAAATCCCGGGTAAGCAAAATGGTGGAAGCTCTTAAATGAACTTTAAAGAACATATAACCTAACTAACCTAACTCCTTTCCCTTACAGAGGAGGAAACCTAGGCTCAGAGTGGAACAAGCAAGGCCAAGGCTAACACAGCCAGCCAATGACAGGCCTCCCTGGTTTCCTGGCCAGGGCTCATAGCTCTCCCCAGTGCTATCTTTCATCCTGGGAGAAAGTGAAATTAAATAGAGACAAAAACCTGGTCCTAAATCCTGGCCTGGACCCACGTAGTTTTTCATCACTGCTTTTCTTTATTTTTTAATTAATTAATTAATTAATGTATTAATTAATTTATTTTTGGCTGCATTGGGTCTTCGTTGCTGTGCGTGGGCTTTCTCTAGTTGCAGTGAGCAAGGGCTACTCTTCGTTGCGGTGCGCGGGCTTATCATTGCGGTGGCTTCTCTTGTTGCAGAGCATGGGTTCTAGGCGCATGGGCTTCAGTAGTTGTGGCATGTGGGCTCAGTAGTTGTGGTGCACGGGCTTAGTTGCTCCAAGGCATGTGGGATCTTCCCAGACCAGATCTTCCCTTGTCCCCTGCATTGGCAGGCGGATTCTTAACCACTGTGCCACCAGGGAAGTCCTCATCACTGCTTTTCAATACAGGTCCACAGATTGAGTCCATGGAAAGATGTTTACCCTGAGAAAGAAGAGAGATGAGAACCCTGGAATACTTTCACAATGGTGATTGGAAATCTTCTTCAAGGTTAAGAGAACGTAGTGGTTTCTTACGCGGTTATGATTGTAGAACAGATAAGCAATGCTTTAAAGTCTATATAGTATTCCTTTCCTATGTTCAATTTCATTCTCATTCATTAGCTTTAGTGATTTTATAGCTAGTGATTCTACTTTGGTCAGGGTCCCTATCACTGGCAAATATAGTTAGTCAGCCCATGACCGGTTCCTAAATTGAAGAAGCTGACAGAATGTTAGACTATTAGGGCTAGAAGGAAGCTTAGAGATTCTCTGGACCATATTCCTCTGTTTACAGATGAGTATAATGGAACTGAGGCAAGGCAAGTAGGTTACTCAGTACATTCATGGACCACACCATTGATTCTCCCCACCATGTGGAAGGAGGGTCCTTCCATCTGAAAATTACAAAGCAGCTCCCTTTGTAATACTCAGGTGTCTTTTATGAATAATTAATGGCTGTGCCCAACTCCAGGGGGCTGAATGCCTATTGCAGCCTGGGTGTGACTAATCCACAGGCACTTCCATAAGGTATGGATCTTGAGCTGTCCTTGCCATCTTTTGCTTCATGGAAAGATCAATGGAGAGAAAACAAGGACATTTTCCAAGATCTCATGATGAATCAGCAAAGGCTCTGAGGCAACATTCTGTTACTGGATGCAGAATCAGAAGACATAAATTCCAATCCTTACATTATCTCTAACCATGTGAGAGACCTAGGGCAACTCACTTCCCTTTCTGAGTCTCAGTTTTCCCCCATCATGGAAGGGTTTTTCTGGGTGACCTCTAAGAACCTTTCAGCTCTGATGGCCTGGGGGTCTAGAAGACAAGGCTCAGAGCTATGTCATGCCTAAAACTTGATCGTTTGAAGCCAGAAATTGACTGCTACCATGATGTACCTCAAGGCTTCTCAACCTGTAAGGGATAAACGGGTTCTGCATCCAAAACAGAGTAACAGTGTCTTTCAGCGATTTGCATGCAAAACAAATATAAGTTCAGTTTTATTTTTTTCCATTGCATTTTTTTCTCAAGCTCTTAATGCCTGTTTTCACTTGTCTGCTTGCAAGGACAAGCATATAACACAACAAATAAATGGATAACAGACAAATAGCACATGAAAACTCAGAAATACAATATCTTTATCATTTTTCCTTTTGAAGTATAGTAAGGAAAATAATATTTATTGAATATTTCCCACAGTTTATATACAGCATCTTATTTAAGATCTTTAAACAATCAGTGTTATCATGCCTCTTTTTGCAGAAGAAAGCACTAAGACTCAGAGATAAAATCATTTGCCTAAATATCATATATTAACACATATATGTGGAACCTAGAAAAATGGTACAGATGAACTGGTTTGCGGGGCAGAAATAGAGACACAGATGTACAGAACAAACGTATGGACACCAAGGGGGGAAGGTGGTGGGGGGTGGTGGTGGGATGAATTGGGCGATTGGGATTGACATGTATACACTAATATGTATAAAATAGATAACTAATAAGAACCAGCTGTATAAAAAAATAAATAAAATTAAATTTAAGAAAAGTTAAAGATTTTGAAAAAAATAAAATAATTTGCCTACTATACACACAAGCAGTAAAGCCCAGATTCGAAGCCAGTTTTTCTGACTCCAAAGCCTACATGAATTTCTACAATCAAAAATTTGCATACAGGAAACACAGACATACTGTTTTTGAGCAAAACTGACTTTCTGTAAGAGAGGGAAATTAAATATATCAGCATTTTAGTGAGTTCCACAAAGAACAACATCATGGTTTCCCTGCGTTCCGACATTGGAACATCTTTGAAAACAGGCAGATAATGTGAGGCTTTAGTCTGACTTTCCCCAAGAATTTTAAAGAGAGGGGATATCTATGTCTAGAAATATTTCAATCAAAATATTTATTAATATATCCATAGGATTAAAGGTGAGGTGACTGTTTCTTTGTTTAGAGTTCATGTTACTTTAAAAATGCACCACGCACCAGGCTTTTGCCCTGACCCCCACCCTAGGTATTCAATCCTGTAGTCCTCCCTGGGATATAGGGCAAGATTAGAGTGGGCTTGAATGACCTGTTTCTGATTCAGAGACTCCCCTAAGACAGGAGTCTATATAGTGCCTTCTCAAAGTGGCCCATACATCAGTCTCCAAATCTGTGGAGCAACTGGGACCAGATCACAAGTTCTTTCATCCAACATTCTTTGACAGCCCTGGATGCTTCCAGCACAGGGCAAGACTAGCGCTACCAAAACAAATACAATTTAGTCTTGAAGTGACCTTGGACACCTAACCTATGTCAGGCCTAGACCCCAGGAACAACTGTGGGAGGCTGCATTGTCCTGTGCCTGCCTTCATGCTCTGGAGATAAAAGTCAAGTGATACGGCAAAGGGCGCTGCATTTTCTGTTCTGGCTTTCACCAAAATGAAATATCTGTGCCCATTTTGTCTCCCAGTAATTGCCAGAAAAATCAGAGAATATCAAAGTTTGAAATGACTCTGGAGAGCTGGCTATCACTTCATCTCAAATCTCTCCTTTTAGAGATGAGGTTACTGAGGTTCAGAGGGTGGAGGGTTGTCTAAGGTCACCCATAGAGTGTGGGGCAAAGCTGGACCTAAAACCCAGGTCTCCTGGTTCTACACTCAATGCTCCTTTCACTGCTGTTGTCTAATTGCCTTGGTAATGGGCAAGACATTAGCCTAGAAGGAAAAGAAGTCACTCTTTGTTTAATGAAAAATTATAACTGAATGGATAGATAGATCTGTACTTCCTCAAACTACAGTGGCTCATGGTTATGTTGGACTGATTCTATGACCTAGTAACAAAAACACCTTATGCTGCCCCATTATGAACATCCTGAACACACCAGACTTTTTCATGTTCTGAAAATTATACTCCCTCGGTCTGGAATATCCTTCCCCTTTCTCCTGGTGGCAAACACTCTTTCAGACCCCATTCCATCACTTCCTCTATGGAACTGTGGTGGATTTGTTCTGGGGCACCTTAGGTAAGCTGGAACTATGTTCCCAGACTCCCTTTACATAATAGCGTTGGCTACAAGAGACATTTATCACAATATTTGGAATATAGAAGTGAAGCTACTATGTTATAATATTTAGAAGGTTGTTGCAGGGCACCACATGTCTCATTCATATTTTTCCTGATCTGCTGGTTTACCTGTTGGGGTGGAGCAGTAGCTGAGCCCTCAGGTCCTCCAATTCCCATCAGAGCTCCTCTTGTAGCGCCTCTGAATCCTGGACCACCATGTAGTGCTCCATGGGGAAGGCCAGGTTCTCCTACTGGTCACCAAGGTCATCACCTAGAGAGAGTGAGAGGTGGAAATGGACTCCAGTTGGTCCTTGCAGGTTGCAGTCCATCATTGCTCCCCCACTTCATGCCCATTTCTCTTTCCTAACTGCATGCCATGCTGGCCCCAAGTCCAGAACCAAACTCTGAAACAACAGCCTCACCTCAACTGAATGGGCAGTTCCTATAATTGTGAGAAATGAGCCCTGATAATGAATCTCTAGTTCTACACCACATGGAGTGGTTTTGCTTCTCTGATGGAAACCTAAGTGATCAGGAGTCTTCTGTGAAGCCCCCAGAGTCGGTCATTTCCAAGCTGTGCCCTTCTACTAAAGCACGCAACACACTGTGCTGTACTCTCATGATGGACAAGTCTCTCTCCCATTAGCAGGGATAGCTGACATGTACTGTGTGCTGACTTTGTGCCAGGCACTATTTTGAGCACAGAGTTAATTCTTACAACTGAATGAGGTAAATGTTATTATTATCCCCATTTTATAGACAAGGCAACCAGGGACCAGAAAAGCTAAGTGATTTACCCAGCCTTTCACAACTAAGAAGGGGAAGACCCAGGATTCAAAACCAGGCAGGTCCAGAGCCAGCACTCTGACTCTCTGTGCGAGCTCTTCAAGGAACAAGTCTTATTCGTTACCCAGCTCTGGCACTAGAATAAAAGAATGATCCATCTACTTCATCTGAAGATAAAATGACTTTTCTACAAAGTTGATGGAGCATGGATGACAATGGAAGCTTTGGAGCCTAGGGTCCTACTGTACCTTGAATGCTATCCCTCCCAGACTGGAAGGCGAGATTATAAACAGTCCATAGTCAAGGTCTTGTTAGTAGACAAGAGGACTGTTTACACACGAAGTGTGCATCACCTGAAGGCCATCAGCATGCTTTCTGGGAGCAGCAAACCAACAATGCAGCACACCACCAGATGAGCCTGTTTTTCTCCCCAGCCCAGGCCGACACCCCACCCTGGGTGGAGCCCTCTCTACCCTGTGAGTCTCCCGGACTGGAGGGCTGAGCCCAGCTGGAGGGCAGAATTCCCACCAAGGTGCTAGGTATACAATTCCCGTTTAATACTTCACTTCTTCTATGTAACCTCAAAACTTCTTTTTGTATGTAGTAAACATGAACTAGGACTCACATTTAGTTTTTAATGTGCTTGCCAGTTTCTAGATATCAAATTTGAATGAAGACTCAGATTTGGACTTCACATCAGTGTATCTTGGGCTGTAGAGTCTGTCGTTCAATATGAAATTGGGTGTTCTCTATTCACCTATCCAGAAGAGACATGGCGAAATTAATGGCCTCTATCTTACATGCAACACACCAAAAGTTTTTTTTAAAAAAAAGAAGAAAGAGAGAAATGGAAAAAAAATTAAAATGTGTAGGAAAAATGGTAAGAAACAAGAATCAGTTGCTACATCAGTGAGGTACGATGCCTGTACTGCTGTTCTAGGACACAGAAGGGAGGCAGGTAAAGGTCTAGAAGCTTCATGCCACTTGAAGTGTTCCACTATTCACATAAGAGGAGAAAACCCTCGTGATATTTAGTGCACCATTAATGGCCAGTGTCTACATTATGTACATGTTCTATATCAGCCAACCAGAAGGGCTTGTAGTATTCAAATTCAGGGCTTTTATTCAGGGTAAGACTTGAAAAGGACCTAGTCCAACCTTTCATTCACAGATGAGGAAACTGAGGCTCTGAGAAGGTAGATCCTCCGATTCTAGACTGATACTAGCCAACCTGGGAAGAGGCCCAGAGCAAAGGTGTCCCAGCCTGGAAGCAGAGAAGTCAGCTGAGACCCAGGGCTCTGGCTCCAGCATGGCAGCCAGCCTCCTCGCAGGGCTCCACTTGCTACCTGGAGCCCCACGGCAACCCCATGCCTCCCATGCAGGATGCTAAAGCAAGGGACTCAGAGTGGGCTGTCCTGAAGCCCTGCTGGCAGTCAAATACTGTTGCCCAGCTTGCGTGGAGCATGTTCAAACCTTCCTGGGACTACAGCACAAACTCTTAAACTCTTTTCATTCCTCCCACACCTTCTGAGAGCTAGCTTTCCAAAACAGCCCCTGCCGCACCCCCAAACCCCCAGACAGGAACCTCTCAAGAGCTCCTTCTTCACTTCAAATCCAAAGGAGAAAAGGGACCCAGAGGTTGGGGACAGCACCGCTAAGGAGATTTACTTCCCTTACAAATCTTCCCATCCAGGAACATTTCCCCTGGAATGAGATAGCACCAATGCAGAGAGCCTTTAGAGACATTCCAGTTCAAGTCACTCATTTGTTGGATGAAACTGGGACCCAGAGAAGGGGCATGCTTTGCCTAAGGGCCCTCAAGGAGTCAGGTGGGCTAGGGCTGCAGGAGGGTCTCTGGGCACCACTCCTGCCAGGTGCATCCAATCGAGTGTGAGTGTGTGTGTGTGTGTATGTGTACAGGCCTGTGCGAGCATGCATTTTGTGCCAGGAACCTGGGTTGCACTGAGAAGTTTTCTTGTACATCGTGGACGGGTGGAGGAGAGAAGGGGTTTGCTTGCAGGTAGGGTAAAAACGACTTGCATATGACAGATGATATTTTTATCTTCAACTGAACCAGAAATCAAGAGTCCAACTCACAATTTTACCTGCTACTATTTTGAACAATCATTAACTGGAAAGTAATATATGTTTATTATAGAAAATTTGGAAGTTAGAAGAAATGTGAAAGAATTAAAACTACCCATAATTCCACCACCTAGAAACCACCTTTGTCAATGTTTTGGTTTACATTCTTCAGTCTTTGAAAAAAAGTGCAATTAACTGGCATGTTCTGTTTGGTAATCTAATATTTGCATGTTCTAGTGAAACTTTGTTTTCATAATGCTGAATACTCCTCCATGGGATGTTTTCAGTGGCTGCCTAGTTATTCATGCTGTTGGTTTATCCATTCAACCCATTTCTTACTGATGGATACTTTGGTAACTCCTCTTTTCTCCCATCAAAAATAATAGTGAGATAAATGTCTCTGGATCTCTGGTTATTCTTGGATGAGATTCTTAGGATAGAATTAGTGTAATGAAGAGAATGACACTTCAAAATTTTGACATATTATGTTTCCAAGTCATGCTTCATGGATCTACATTTTTACATTCTTAGCAACGGTGTAACATATGAGCATTAGTTTCTCTATACATTTTGATTATAATTTTATGGAATTCCAAGGAGCTTCAGAAAATATTTTAATTATTGCTATGTAGACATTCACTATTTTTCACTTGATTTTTATAAAAATTATAAAACTAACCAATACAACAAAATACCTCGTTCTATTTCACATTGTTTGAAGTTTGATCTTTTTTAAGAAACTTGAGTTTTCACAGAATTATAAATAAGTATATACAGACCACTTAGCATTCTTTATATAAATATTTCTATAAAATGCTATAATGTGCATACTTGATGTTTTAAAACTACAAAATACTTTCAAAGCACTATAGTGGTTCAGAGTGTAGTATCCTGTCATTTGGTGAGCCAGGTCTTTATTTTTGAGTATTTGAGTTGTCTGCAATTTGATTGGAATTAACAGGTAGAGAGTATGAAGCCTTTCTTAGTTCCCGCTGGGTGTTGGTAGCTCACATTGAACTGTGCTCTGTGCATCACTGGGAACAAAAACAACCTCCATTATTGCTTCCGGATGCCAAGTTTTGCAAACATTTTGATCTTTATATGAATTAACATTGTATTTTTTCTCAAACCCCTAGATCTCTATTTTGCAGTTTACTGTGGTCGCCCAAAAGGAAATGAAAAACTGAAGGAGGTATTGAAGACATAGCTATATATTTATCTGTACACTTTCAACTTTTTATTGTACAATGAATATATGTTATATGTAGAAAGTTATAGAATAGAAATAAAAGGAAGAAAATTAAAGTAGCTTGTAATCACATCATGCAAAGATAATGCTGTTACTGTTAACAGTGTTAATATCTTTCCAGTCGTCTCCCTAGAGGAATATATACATATTGTCCATAGTGCTTTTATCACCCACAATGATATATTGTGAATGTATCATCATTCCAATATGCCAATAAGTACAGTAAGCTCCCTTATCCCCGGGGATATGTTCCAAGACACCCAGTGGGTGCCTGAAACCACAGATAGTATTGAATCCTATATATACTAGGCTTTTTCCTACACTAATGGACAGGTAGCCTATACAGCTACTTGGACAGAGGGATGATTCATGACCCAGGTGGGATGGAGTGGGACAGCATGAGATTGCAGCATGCTACTTGAAACAGCTTGAAACTTAAAACTTATGAACTGTTTATTTCTGGAATTTTCCATTTAATATTTTCAGACCACAGTTGACTACAGGTAAGTGAAACCGTGGAAAGTGAAACCACGGATAAGGGAAGGCTACTGTACCTACTTTTAATCAACTTCCTAGTACGTGCCAGGCACAGTGAGGTAGTTATGAGCAAAACAAGGCCCAGTCCTCAGGCCAAATTGGGGAGAACAGGAAAGAACACAGGCTCCCTGAGCCCTGGTCCAGCGCCCTTTCTCCTGGTTTACTCTCATTACTAGGTAAAGTTTGACTCCTTAGCGTTTTTTATTTATTTATTTATTTATTTATTTATTTATTTATTTATTTATGTGGCTGAGATCCAGCCTAGTAGAGACAGAGCAGAGCCAGGATGGAGCCCAGGCCTGGTGATGCCAGCGCAGCGCTCTTCCTGACCTCCCCCACCTCCACTGAAGGCATGATTGACTAGGCTGAAGAACCTGAATGGGTCAAAAAGAGGCCACTACTGTCTGCTCTTCTTATATGTGCATACACACACACACACACACACACACACACACAGACATACACACACCCCTGAAACACACACATGAGCACACTCACATGAAAACAGGCAATCTTAACCAAAATGCTCCCAGACATTCCATAAGTGCTCCCACCCTGGGAGGATCTGCCTCATCTGTGGTCCTTGCACCATTGCTGGAGTCTGATTCATGCTTAATAATCATTTGCACCAGACCCCCAACAGCAAGAGACCATCTCCAGACAAGCCAGGATCCCTTCCACTGGGAGTTTCCAGGCCTGCATCACACACACCCCAGGGACATGCTCTCCGCTAGTAGGTGGAGTCAAGAGGCTCAGTGCAGTGAGTGCCAGACAGCAGACACCGAGCGAGCACCTCTGAAGAGCAAGATGCAGGGCTGGGCTGTGAAGCGGACCCTGGGATGATCTAGTGCTCTAGAAAGCACTCCATATACATTAGAATCATATCATCTCACTATACGTGTATTGAGCTTCATGATTCACAGGCACTGTCTCTCCCGCCTGAGCCCCGCATGAAGGATGCATTATTAATTTATTTAACAGATGAAGACACTACGTTCAGAGAAGCTTAATGGCTGGGTCTAAATTAGACAGTGAGTAGCACAGCTTGGATCTAAAGCCCAGATCTCCTGACTCTAAAACCAATGTCCTCCACCCTTTCAAAGGTTGACCTCAACTTGTTATGTGAGTCTCAGTTCTCACTGTGACCCAGGAGGTGAGGCTGGCAAAGCTCACTATTCTCATTTAGCAGGTGGGGGAACAGGTTCCAAGAGGAGAAGACAGCCACATTCACCAGGGGCCTTCTGGCTCTACATCCAGTGCTCTTTCCTCCTCACCTGGTCCCTGCTACGGAATAGCTCCCCAGAGAGGAGGGAATTGTGAACAGAGCAAGAATAACAATGATTCAGAGCAGATTGGGAGCACCCTAAGAATGCTGCAGACAGATGTTTTGGGTACTTCTGCTGAGAACCTCCCTGGGGCAGTCCCAACCCCTGCCCAGCACGAGGGTGTAATGTATGTTTTGAGGTCATGTCCACTTCCTCTTAGATGTTGTCGCCTGTGATCTTCTTTCTGGTCTAGGTCAGGATATCACTTTCTACTGACCAGGCATAGGGCCCTACTTTAGAACATCCAACTGTTGTTCAGCAGTGTGGTTTCTTTGAAGAAAAATGTGGGTAGAGATAGGTGGGGAGGAAGTTGGCAGGAGAGGACAAACACACACACAGTGGCATTGCCTACTGCCTGTTCTTGGAAGGGGTTGTACAGCATCTTACACTGGCCCTGTTCCTTCCACTATGTATAGAGCAGAGTCAAACATTACACTCTTCATTTCATAGAGATGCTGATGGGAGGTAACAGCAGGGAGACCAGTTAGGAGAAACCCAAATGGGATACAACAGGGACTTAAAAGTGGCATTAGGGTCAGGAACTGGACACAGTCTGAAGAAAGACTTCAGAGGGAGAATCAACCAGTCTTAGGGAATGGATGATGGAGAGAAGAAAAGTGAGTGAGAAGAACCTAGGCTGACTTCTGGGTTACTAACTGAGGCAACCTGGTGGCTGAGCGGGCCAGGAACTGGGCTAAGGACCACAGAGGAAGGAGAGAGTCTGGGGAGAGCAAGATGAGCTTAATCTATATATGCTGAGGTTACACATCTAGGGAGTATTCTCATGAAGCTGACAAGAAGGCGAGATGCTCAGAAGAGAGGTTCTCTGACTTCACCCTAAGAATTCACAGACGTTGCTACAGCCACCACCGCCACCGCAGACATAATAAGGAGGGATTTGGGAAGGGGCATTGGGAAAGAGTGGGCTGTGTTGGTAGAATTCATAATGAATAGAGGAAGGATCCTGAGTAGGAGCAAGTCGGCTTCCCTGATCCCCTTACAGCCCATCATTTTCATGGATTGTTTGGTAGACAAGTACCAATGTCCCACTGGCCATGTCATAATGGAATGACTGAGCACCTTGAGCTAAAAGGTCTGGATTTGGTGTTATAAATTACTAGCTACATGATCTAGGGCTAAACACTTAACTTTTCTGTTCTTCTTTCTTTATAAAATGGTTGTGAAAATGCTGTGTAAATTATAACAGGTTGTTCTCGGGTAAGTTATCAGTTTAATATGTCATACCAATAAGCAACTAATTTTGTAACTGAAATTAAATGCTTACCAATTTGAGAAGCTAAAGCTTTAAGGAGGAAGTACTAACAGATTGGGAAAACCCAGTGAATTTTTTTAGAGCAAATTATAGGAAACCCTCAAAGCTCCAGCATCCTGTAGTGACGTCTTTAGGGAAAGGAAGATGCAAGAATGGGAGTCAGGGGTTGTCCCACCAGCCTCCTTACCTCTCTCCCCTCACCGCAGTGGTGATGCTTGCCTGTGGAGTAAATCTCTACACTCTTGTGGATGCTGTGTTTGCCGCTGTGGCACAGCTATCTGTCAGTTTCTTAATCTTGGGTCTCACATAGGTTTTTAGTTTGTCACCTTCTTGGGCACCAGCTGCTTATTATCGCTCAACAAGTCATCACTTCCGCATCAACTCTTGAGGCGATAAAAGGGATAGAGGGCATGGACTTCAAGTTAATGAAAAACCAACTGTTTTTTGAGCTCCTTGGATGTGTCAGGCACTGTGCTAAGCAATGGAGATAGAAAGCTGAGCCCAACAGTCAAAGTTACTGCAAAATGAGAACAATGATAAAAATAAGAACTACCTTCCTTACAGTATACTGGGAATTAAAAAATGAGGATGTGTGTTATCATTGGCAAAGTCCTGGACAAATAGACATTTTGTTTTATTTAAAAAAAAAGAGAGAGAAGGAAGGAAGGAAAGAAGGAAGGAAGAAGGGAAAGGGGAAGGGAGGACTATCTTCAGTCCCGGTGTGAATATCTTTAAAAAAAAAAAAACGAATTGCCTAACAAATCCTTTCATGATTTTTCTGCCCCCTTTTGTCCCTATTCACACTGGTATTCTGTTACCAGACTATGAATCATTCAAGATGATAATATTAATTTGTACAATATAAGCCAAAATTACTTTGAAAAAAGAGGGGACCTATTTTCTGGTGGCACATACTTTATGAAGAAACTCCAAGAAAAATAAAAACACAGATGCATTGGAGGTTTGTGCTCTCATTCTTGGTTTTATTAACAGAGCCCTCAGTGGGTTCCCTGCAGTCTGATGCTTCACAAAGCTTCTGCAGTCCAGGGTCCAGTTGAGCTAAGAATCCTGGTGTGAAAAAGCCTAGAATGGTCAAAGAGGGAAAGTTGGGTGGAGATCATTAGAGATTACAGAACAAACAATAGCGTTCATGTTCACTCAAGTCTGAAGTCAGAATGTAGTACATTCCTGTGTGGACAAGGAGGAGTGGTTGTTTCATACTAGAAAAATTCAAGGGCTTCCCTGGTGGCTCAGTGGTTGAGAGTCCGCCTGCCGATGCAGGGGACATGGGTTCGCGCCCTGGTCCGGGAAGATCCCACGTGCCGCGGAGCGACTGGGCCCGTGAGCCATGGCCGCTGAGCCTGTGAGCCATGGCCGCTGAGCCTGCGCATCCGGAGCCTGTGCTCCGCAACGGGAGAGGCCACAACAGTGAGAGGCCCGCGTACCGCAAAAAAAAAAAAAAAAAAAAATTCAAAAACAAATGTATATATATATTTTTTTTTCAAGAATGTTCTTCCATGTATCTGAAAACTGAAATATGGGTTTTTCCAATAAAAAACTGTGCCTTGATTAGAATATCATAAATCAGAACATGGAAGTCAGTCATTTTAAAGCCTTATTACTAAAGTATATGTTTTTCATCCTTAAGCCTACATCTCTGGTCTTGGGTTTGAGAAGATAAAATCTATATGTATGTTGTTAAAAGAAAAGGACAAGTGGCATTTCATGAGCACCTCGTATGTGCCATGCATTATGTGATAACATTTTCCATGTACATTGTCTCATTATCTCATTAATCCTCACTGCTAGTCTAGGTTTTTGGACAAGGAAACACTTCAGTCCAGCACAATTTTTGTTTTTTTTGAATCCCTCTGCTGCCTCAACCACACTAGCCCCTACTCACACCACTGGTCACCTGGATAACTTTTTCCCTTCAAGATTCAGCCTGGCCCAAGTTTGCCAAGGTTTTCCCATCCCCTGTTCCTTCAGTCAGCAGTTCTTCCTCTATCATGCTTTGCCACAGAGCATAACATTAGACACCAATCTGTTTTCCTTATTAAAGTGTAAGCTTCGTGAGGACAGAGGCCATGTCTCTTTTCACTACAAGCCTAGTCCATAGCGCGGTTCTTAGCACATTGAACACCCCCCAAGATGTTGGTTGAAGGAACACATGAATGAGTTATTGAGCGAGCTACATGTTTTTAGTTCCCAATTTTCAGATAAGAAAAACAAGGCTCAGCGAGGGTTAGTAAGTGATTGCCCTCTAGCAGATGTTTGTTCTAGTAGGTCTAGGATTTGAACCAGATTGTCTGACTCTTCTTGCTCTTACTATCAACAAGAGTGGGAGGATCCTGAAGTGCCACTGCCTGTCCTCTCTGACCTCACTTTGTTGTTCTGTAGTAAGAAAGGATTAATGAAAAACAGAGGCCTCAAAGCATCTAAGGCCAACCGATGGTGCAGGAGCCAGCAACTCACCTCGAGCTCCAAAGCAGCCAGACCCTCTGCTAAGGACAGAGAATTGAGGTTGATAAAGCTCAGCCGTGGGTTTTCTGAGTGTCTGCTGTGTGTTTCACCTGTGTTATAAGCTGTGGGGAGTTTGGAACCGGGCACCAGATACATGTCTACCCTCAGGCTGCTTACAGGCTCTCCAAGGGTGTCAAGATGACACACAGGGTGAAATAGCCTCAGGTCAGAGGAGGTAATAAGAGGATAAGAAAGGGCCTTGGCTGGAGGCCTGCCTCTGCCTTTTTCTACCTGTGACCTTTGGAGAGCCACTCTCATCCCTCAGTGCTTTAGTTTCCAGACCTGCCAAATTTAGACAATGGACCATAAACCGGAACAGTCAGCAGGTCAGATCTACCTTCAAATTCGTTTTTGTCCTGCCCATATATTATGGATTGAATTGTGTTTCCACCCACATTCATATGTTGCAGTCCTAATTCTTAGCATCTCAGAATGTGACCTTCTTTGGAGATGGGGGTCTTCACAGAAAGAATCGAGTTAAAATGGGATCGAATATGACTGGTGTCCTTATTAAACAGACATGCATACAGGAAGAATGCCATGTGAACTTGAAGACTGCTGCCCACAAGCCAAGGAGAGAGGCCTGGAGCAGATCCTTCCCTCACAGCCTAATAACTAATAAACTAGTAAATTAGTTTAAGCCACCCAGACTATAATTTTGTTATGGCAGCCCTAGCAAACTCTACACCATTGTTGTTGTTGATTTGAACACTTTGGGGTTTTTGCACCACATTCCTCACCATTCTGTATTTATTTTCTTCCACTGACCTGCTAGGCTCACTTACTTTCTCAACTGGTTCTTCAGGCACTTAAGCCTGTCTTCTCTGGATAAAGACCATCCCAAAGGTCTTGAGTGCTCACATTTCATGACTATTCCCTGGAAGTCTTTAACGACTGAGAAGCAAGGGTCACATTCCATAAGAAGATCTATTTCAGGACCTGGTAAAGCAGACTGAATATGTCCAAACCAGTGGTGTTTAGTAATCAGCTCTTGGGGGCAGGGAGAGAGGAAGCCCTGATTTGTAGTATTTGCCAGTTTCTCACCATGGCCAATTTCAAGCTTTCAACATGAACTCATTGAAAGTAGAGGTGGGAGGAGATGTGCAATGTTGCCTCTAGGAGGTGTGGGCAGGGGGAGACTCCAGCACACAGCTGCCACGGCCTTCCCAGGGCTCGAAGTCGAGACATGGACCTCTTTGCACCTGGACCTAATGCCCGAGCTCTTTACACCTCAGCTGAGCAGCGGGAAATCAGGGTCCTAATCCTGCCTCTTCTTTTGACTCACTGAGTGAATTGGGATAAGCCTCTAGGCCTCAATTATCGTCATTTGTAAAATGAAAAGTTTTGAACAAATTAGGGGCTTACGGGTTTGGTAGCTTGGTCTCTGCACCACTGAAGGAGGGAGGAGGGGGGCAAGTAAGCTGGACCCCCCTAACCACTCTTCAGCCAAAGGCACTTTGCCTTTATACGCCTCCTGTATTGGGGACGTAAATCACGTTTGTGTCGGGGCCTGGGCAGGGGGGAAAGGAGAAGAAAGGGTGGCCTCTGAGATCTCTACCACTGAAGTGTTTTGTGCTCTTCCATGATTCTAGGTCAGAAATCTTAGCCTCACCCACAGACTTTAAAAAGGAAGCACAAAAGGGCGTGGTTGGGGGAGGAAAGGCCAACAGGGTGACCAATTCCAAAGAACAAGCCAATGAACGGAGACAGGTCAAAACCAGTGGATGGGCCCCAGTGATGCTGCACATTTTCTGAGCATGTTTCTTCCAGAAAGCTCCTCTTCCACAGACAACTTCTGTGAAGAGAGGAATATTTTCACCTGCCCTTGGATGGCATCCAGGTCTGGGGTGGAAGGTGGCAGCTGTTTAACAGACCACAGTAACACTGCACGGCAATTAGGGCAGGAAGTGAAGAAGGCTGCATCGCGCTGTAAGTGCTGAGGTGGAACTGAGGTCAAGAGAATGCGATGCTTCCAGATCGAACTCAGCCTCCTGCCCCAACTGAATGTCCTCCTCCATGGACAGGGCACCTGGGAGAGCAGCGGGTGGTTTTGAAGGAGGAGAGTCCTTAAAGCTGGGATGCAACATAGATACTGGGGTGCAAGGACAGGGCAAGGGCAGGAGGAGCCATCCTCATTTCGCTTGGGGGCCATGCATCTGGTGGCAATGCAGAGGGAGGCTTGAGAGGGGATTGCTGGAGACGAGGTAGCAGATTACAGGGATTGTCTAGATGACAGATCACGCACGTTTGTCTTAGTGAGGTACAGTGACAAGGATGGAGTTTGTCCTTAAGGGACCAGACACTTCATATGGAGGGTACCTTCTTTTTTTTTTTTTTTTGCGGTACGCGGGCCTCTCACTGTTGTGGCCTCTCCCGTTGCGGAGCACAGGCTCCGGACGCGCAGGCTCAGTGGCCATGGCTCACGGGCCCAGCCGCTCCGCAACATGTATGATCTTCTCGCACCGGGGCATGAACCCGTGTACCCTGCATCGGCAGGCGGACGCTCAACCACTGCGCCACCAGGGAAGCCCGGAGGGTACCTTCTTACTCAGACCTCTCTTTTATGGACACTTCCAGCCTCTCCATTGTCCTCTGGATTGGCCTCTGGGGTTGTCAGTTCCTCTGACTGAGTGAAGGACAGACTTTTCTTTTGTTTTCTTTCACGCCATACTTATACTTGGGCACAGAATAAGACTGAGTAAACATCATCCCAGAAACCTTGGGCCATGGAATGGGAGTCACAGCTTCCATGTGGGCTTAATAATCATGTTGAAAAACAAAAACACTAATTCAAAAAGATATGTGCACCCCAGTGTTCATAGCAGCATTATTTATGGTTGCCAAGACATGGAAGCAACCTAAGTGTCCATCAAGAGATGAATGTATAAAGAAGATGTGGTATATATATACACACATATACATATACACACACACAATGAAATACTACTCAGCCATAAAAAAAAGAATGAAATTTTGCCATTTGCAGCAACATGGATGGACCTGGAGGGTATTATGCTAAGTGAAATAAGTCAGACAGAGAAAGACAAATACTGTGTGATATCACTCATATGTGGAATCTGAAAAATACGACAAACTAGTGAATATAACAGAGAAGAAGCGGACTCAGAGATGTAGACAACAAACCAGTGGAGGGAGGGGCCTTACTGGGGTAGGGGAGTGGAATCTAAAAAATACAACAAACTAGTGAATATAACTAAAACTAAGCAGACTCTCTATATCTATAGAGAACAAACTAGTGGTTACCCGCGGGGAGAGAGAGGGGGAGGGGCAATATAGGGGTAGGGGATTAATAGGTACAAACTCTTAGGTATAAAATAAGCTACCAGCATATATTGTACAACATGGGAAATATAGCCAATATTTTATAATAACTATAAATGGAGTATAACCTTTAAAACTTGTGAATCACTGTATTGTATACCTGTAACATATAATATTGTACATCAACTACACTTCAGTTAAGACAAAAAAGAAAAGAAAGAAAGAAAAGGGGGAAAAAAAATCATGTAGAGAAACAGGACCCTTGAAAGAGTTGTATCTATTTTTAAAAAGTAGCCCGGTGTCTCTCTCTCCACGCTTGGGTAGGGGACTTTGTGGAGGAGATGATGGAATTCTAGTGCAGTCAAAGGGTTTGGGGGCTGGAAGGGGACTTAGAAATTGAATTCGGGTCAAGGAAATTGTGTTGGCTCCACTTTTAAAATACAGATCCTGAATCTCGTCACTTTTCACCCCCTGCAGCCATCCCTAAGGGTTGTTGCAAGTCGCCTCCTACCTGGTCTCCCTGCTTCTACCCCTGTGCTCCTTCGTATACTTTCAGAATAACCCTTGCAGGATGTGCATTGGATTCTGTCACTCCTCTGCTGAAAACCCTGCCGTGGTGTCCCATTTCTTTCAGAGAGAAATCCCAGGGCCTCCAAATAGCCTTCAAGGCCCCACCGGACGTGGCTGCACAGTGCCCCTCTGACCTAATCTCCTATGACCCTCCATGGCCACAGCCCGACCACGCTGCCCCAGCCATGCTGGCCTCCTGGCTGCTTGCCCCTGACAGGCTCTTCCCAGATATCTGCTTGGTTAATCCCCTCCTCTCCCTCCCTCCTAGAGTCTGCTCAGTCAGGCCCACCTTGACTATTGATACATCAGCCTGCAAGTCCCTCCCCACCACCTCAAACCTAGGACATCTGCTCCCTCTTCTGTTATCCATCCTACTTTTACCCCCCGTAAGACTTAACACCTTCTAACAGGACACTTTTTGTATTTCTTGTGCTGATTACTATTTGTCTCTGCCTGTTGGGATGTCAGCTCTACGAGGCAGCGATCTTCCCGACGTTTGCCTGCCTCAGAGTGAACTTGGCTGAATGAAAGAGAATGTAATTACAGAGAATGTAACATTTTTAAAAACATTTTATTTTGAAGTAATCTTAAGTTTACAGAAGAGTTGCAAAAATAGCACAAAGGGTTCAAACACACCCTTCGCAGAGAGATGTTAACATTTTACCACCATGTTTGCTTGGAGAATGTTTAATGATGTTAATATTAGCATTCACAATGATAATAGTACCAAAATTCATATGTTGAAATCCTAACCCCCAAGGTGATTTTAGGAAGTAGGGCCTTTGGGAAGTGATTAAGTCACGAAGGAGAAGCTCTCAGGAATGGGATTAGTGCCTTATGAAAGGGGCTCCAGAGAGCTCTCTTGTGTCTTCCTCCATCTGAGGACAAGGTGAGAAGGTACCAGCTGTGAACCAGGAAGTGGGCCATCACCAGAACGCCAGCATGCTGGCGGTACCTTGACCTTCGACTTCCCACCCGCCAGAACTGTGAGAAATAAGTTTCCGTTCTTTATCAGCCACTCAGTCTGTGGTATTTCATTGTAGCAGCCTGAACGGACTAAAACACGTGCGTAAACCCCTCTAGATTTGCAAAAGGCTTTATTATTATTTTTTCTTCCGTGCATTAGCTCACTGGTCACTCTCCAATGTAGCCATGAACACGTGAGAGGAGTCAGGCTCATCCAGTTCAGGTGACGTCATACCCAAGCTCACACCTCTGGAAAGAGCAAAGAGCAGAGGTGGGAGTGGAGCTGAGGTTTTCCAACTCCCTGGTGGGCACTAGCTCTTCTGCCCAGTGCAGTCCGTTTACAGCCCAGCTCCCTCCCCTCTGCTCCTACCGTGGTGGCTGCCTAGGCCAAGACTGACTGACAAAGTGAAGACGGCAGCTGCCTCATCCGGGCCGGGATGCCCTCGGAACAGCTGTGAGCAGCTCTACACGGGGTGTGAGTCACCGCATTCCCGCCCTCTCTATCCCACGTCTCCCTTCACTCACTGCCTCTGCCCCGTGCCCACAGTGGTGATGTGGGGATGGGCTGCCAGCCTGGGGCTGACCACAGGGTCCTCGGGTGTCCTCCTTCCTGGTGACTGAGATGCCATCTGGCACCCACCACAGCTTCAGGGCCCCCAGCCTAGCCTTAGGAAGCGGGGGGACAGGAGAAAGAGGAAAGTGAGGGTGGGGAAGACTTCCCACCTCTGGTCAGAGGGGACAAGTTACTGATCCCCTCCAAACGTCAGCTTCCTCACCTGTAAGATGAGGTGAATAAATAGTTCTGAAACTGATCATAACTTCTTGATCCTGAGTTGTCTCAGCCCATGATTCGTCTTCAAGGAAGAAATCTCAAGCCCGGATCCCCTAATAGGAAAACTACCAGGCGTGTAGATAAAGGGGGGTCAAGAAATACCAGAAGGGCAGAGACCAGATGCTGCTATTAGGATTACATGAGCTAATAGAGGTAAAACCTGTGGTCAGCAGTCAAAAAATATTTGTCATAACAGTGGTAAGAAGAGCATCTGCTGTTGAGTGTCCCTCCATGTCTGCCACCCTCCCCAAGCCAGGCCTCATTTTTTTCACTTCTGAGATTCTGCAGTAGACTCTGGTCACCAGTTATCTCCCTTCTCCAACCCAATCTGCCTGCTGCTATCAGAGCAATTTTCCTGAACACAGTTTTGCCGTGTACCCCCCTCCGGCTCAAAATCCTTCAGTGGCCTCACAGCCTCCTGAGTTGCATTCAAATTCCTCTCCCTGGCAGTCAAGCCCCTCAATAAACAAAGCCCCAGCTTACCTCTCCCTCTGCATTCCATCTACTCCCCACACCTGTCCAGTGCTTCAGGAAACCTACTCCTTGCTTCCCTCCAGACAGGAGCAAGCTGTCTCTTTCCCTTGCTGAGAGTGGTGAGATGATACAGTAGTTAAGAGATCAGGTTCTGGGGTCAGAAAACCTGAGTCTGAGTAGCTGTGTGGCCTTGGGGAAGTTGCATAACCTCTCTGAGCTTCAGGTTCCTCGTCTGTAAATGAGGATTTAATAATGGCATCTCCTGTAGGGATGGTTGTGAGGATAAAAGAAGTATGGAAAGCAATCGATGTACAGCGATCAAACACTCAGTAAATACTTCTCATTGTTTAATCCTTACACTGAATATGTCTTCCCTACCCCATGCCCATCTCTCTTGTCTGTTAACATCATCCTGCCCGCCTGATGAAACCCTCCCCACTCCTCTCCTTCATTCACCTTTCAACACACCCCCTTCTTTCCCCTTCACAATGTACTAACTTGATTGGACTTATTTTTTCACTCTGACTGCAAAGTCCTTGAGATCAGGGAGGAACCCATCTCTCAGGTTCAGAAGTCTCTGTATCTCAGGATCTAGGACAGCACCCAGCACCTAGAAAGTCTCAATCAGGATGTGTTGAGAGAAAGAACAAAGGAATGAGATCATGGAAAGCTCAATAATGAATGAAGGCCTGAATAAGTGAAGTACAGAGAAGCATCCTGATGACCTGGGGATATGATGCAACTTCCCCGAATGGGGGACACAGGCCTTCTGAGCATGGACTCTGGGTTAGGAATGGTCCCCTTTGATCGTTGTCCCAGGGATAAAGCACCCCGAGAGCCCAGGTCAGACTGGCCTTCTGTGTCCAGGGCCCTGTCATGCTGGAGCAGATGCAGGATGTGAAGCGCAAGGCCTGGACAAGGAAGGGGGGGCCTGTGGGAGAGTGGGCTCTATGCTAGCTCACCTCTAACTTGCTAAGGAAGCTTGGCGGAATCCCCTATCCTGGCTCTGAAGGGAAAATTTGGGCTAGATCCATGGTTCTTCAAGTTTGTCCCCAGAAAAGCAGCGCTGGAGTCCCCCAGGAGCTTGTTAGAAATACAGACTCTCAGCCTCACCCTGAAATGCTGAATCAGCGACTTTGGGCAGGGGCCCAGCCATCTGTGTTTTATCTAGCCCTCCAGGAGAGCTGAGGCATGTTCGTGTTTGAGGAACACTGGGCTAGACTGATGGGGCTTTTAAGGTTGTTTGCTTTCTTTGGTTTGTAATTGCAGTAGACTCTCGTTGTTATTTTTTCCCCCAGTGAAATCTCAGGCAGATGCCCATATGTAAAGCGGATTAGAGCAGAGCCCCTCTTGTTGATGGAGAGGCTGAGTCCCACCCGCTCTGACTCTTCCCCATGGAGCACGCTCTGCCTGGTATGATGCCCCGTCTAGCAGGTTTCCAGCCAGCCGGCAGGCGTAGAATTCGGGGCTTGCCAAACCCCGGGCTGATGGTGGGCTCCCAAGCAGGCACCCCCTGGTGGCTCCCTGCTCAGGGTCCCCAGGGGGCCTGATATGGAGTGGGCATCAGGCATCAGGGAGGGTGGCGTTGAGGCCTGGGGGAACCCTGGGCCAGGATGGTAGCTGAGGCTCGGTGATGCTGACCGCCACGGCAGCATCTGTCCTGAGGCTGCGCAGCCAGCCGCCGAGCCACGTTTGAGCCCGTGAAGCAGGAGCTGCCCTGCATTTTGGGGAGGTGGCAGTCACACTTCATTTTCACTCTAGCTGCTCTTGGAGACAATATGGCATCGCCCAGATTTTTCGATCTTCCCTCTCGTGAAGCTCAGCAGACCACGGGAAGCAGGCAAGAGGCCTGCAGACATCCTTGTCTGGGCCCACAGACTCACTCTCTCTGCTTCTTCCCCTCCTGCCATGTGGACTGATGAGTCACTCGAATTTCTTTTTTATTTCATTTTCTGAAATGAAGATGATGGTGAGGGGGAGCCTGCGGGCGGGGGGTGGGGGTGTTGGGGAAACCCATAGTTAGAGAACTTCGCAGAAGAGGCCAGGTTGGTGGAGAAGCAGAAGAGAGAAGGCTTTGGGGACTGTTAGAAAGTGTAGATGATGGTGGGACCTGCCTTGAGGCAGAGAACCAGACAGAGGCCACAGATTACTTCCTGATCGGAGGTAGCACTGGTGGGTGCAGCCTTTGGCCAATAGCAGAGACCATCCCAACAGCAGGGGGTGGGGGAAGGTGGACAGTGGGAGTGTGTGGAGAAGAGAAGTAGGTGCCAGGGCTCCCGAGTTGACGTGAAAGTGGCCATCTGCCTGATGTCCTGCCAGGATACGTGCGTCTCACGCAGCTGAACAGAAGGAAATCTCCCCAGTCTGGTGCATTGTCCCAGACAGGTGTGGAACCCTGTCAGTCTCAGAAGGAGAGGAAGTGCCGGGCCATGAGGAGGCACCAGAGCCCTCCCAATGTAGGGAGACCCCTTCTCTTGGTCCTGGCACTAAGGAACGGGACCCACATCCCTTCGTACCTCTGTGCCCTGATTTCCACATCTGGGAATGGAGAATAATAAAAAAATCAACTCGCTTTAGAAAAGCACACGAAGCAGGCACGATCATATTAGCACCTTCCATTTGTCTAATGTTAAAGTGCTTCACGTCCCTCACCTCATCGATCCTCTAATCGAGCTTAGGCGCAAATTGTCATCCGAGGCTCCAAGAGGTGACGTGTGCTCCCGAGATCACACTGTAAGTCAGTGGTGGCCCAGGTTTTCTGATTCTCAGTTCATTGCTTTCTCCGAGATTCTGCTGCTTCCCCATCTGTGACATGAAAAGACCTTTCAAGAGAAAGGTTGCTCCTTGTTGTGCCATTATTGTCTCTTGTGGCTGCAAATGCTTGCAACCTTAACAAACTTTATTACATTTGCCCCACTCCTGGAACTCAGCCTTTTCCCGCCACAAAGACTGGCTCAGTGCTTCCTTGGGACAAGCTGACAGGAGACTCGGGGGTGACTTTTGCCCTATTTATCCCTGAGCCCAGACAGAATTTCTTAGGATTCCCTGGGGCTCATTCCATTTTCTAGTTCTCAACTAGAGTCAGCGGGAATCATTACTTTCCTGTGGGTTCCAGAGAGCTTGACTCCATGACTTCAAAGGCTATTCAAATACTGAGATGGTGTGACTTTATAACCTAGAAGGGGAAAACTCAAAGACGTTCCCAGGGGTGTTGGGATCATGGCTCAGGGTTGGAAATCACTGAGCTCAGATCCAGTTGAGAATAGTGTTGGCTCAGACCCTGGGCAGCTCTGGAGCTCTTGGGGGCCTCTTGGCACCTGTTCACGTGACGGCAGGTCCCTCACCTGTCTCTGAATCCCCTTTTCACCGCATTTCTGAAATAAGCGTGGTAACAGCTGCCTATGAGATGCTTCGTGACCAGGCAGCAGGCTTGTACTGTGGCCAAGTATTATGGAACAGATGCACTTTGTCTGAACCCATCTCCCAAAGCATTCAAGTGGGCAGTACTTGGAGGCACAAAAAATGCCATTGCTGGAAGGGGTATTTTAGCAGTTATCTAGCCAGACCATCTACTCCCTAAATTTATGCTTATACGTCACTCTCAGGGGGGCATGGTCCGGCCTCTGCTTGAATGCTTCCAGTGATGGCAAACTCACTGCTCCAGAAGACGACTCATTTCTCCGTTGTACGTCTCTGGCAGGAAGCTCTGCCTTATGAGGCTGGTTGCCTTTAATTTTCATCCCTTTTCTCTAGTTCTGTCCTCTAGGGACTCCCCAAAGTAAATCTAGCATCGACCCCCGCTTCTATCCTTTATATACAGGATGTACTTGAAGGGGGCTTTAAGGGCTTTTCTTTCAAGGGAGCCCACAGGTGTGGATGCCATGTTCAGAGAAGGTGGGAAAAGTGGCACTGAGGCATTGGGTCCTGCCTTTGTCTCTTCCAGCCCTTGAGGACTAAGAACGAAGCGCTCCCTTTACCCCCCCACTTCAGTAGATGCAGGCAGCTTGTCCATTTGACTGTGCAGCTTATCGTCAGAGCAGTGCGTATTGTACCTCTGCATAAGGACATAGTCAAACATTAGTAAGACAATTTAGAAAGGAAGGAAGGAAGGATTAATTGACTTAGCGGAGGATGAAATGCGTCTATGACGGTTTCGGCACTGAGGCAGAAAAAAAGATGCTAGCTCTGTCGTGTGCACCTGTGGCCCTTGGAAGGGATATTTATCACAGATGGACTAGGCTTCTGTTCAGTCATGTAGGGATTAGAAGCCACTGGTCCCTCCCTGCCGTGAACAATCCTCAAGACAACAGGCTTATAGGGAAGAGCATTTCAAAGACACCCAGGTGGAGGCTATATATTCTATGCCCAGGGTAGAGAGTTTCTAATGGCTCTAATGGCCTGACATTCTAGGATTCATTTTGTGTTTGAGAAGCAGAGTGGGGAAAGATTAAGGGATTTGAGTCCAAAAGCCTGGGTTTGGCCATAGACTCTGTTGCTTCTTGGCTATGTGATTATTGGGCAGGTCACTTCACCTCTATAAGCCTGTTTCTGAATCAGTAAAATGGAGAAAAAAATTCCTGAACTGTGGGGTGTATGGCTGTGTGTGTGTGTGTGTGTACAAGTGTGCGAGCTCACTGTTTTCAGGATTAAATGTGCGGAAGTTTCTTCCATAAACTGCGTTAACTACTGTCAACTTTAGAATGGTCTGCCCAGACGTCCTTCTCCAGTCATCCAATATAGCAAGTGCTAGTCTGTAAGGTGACAGCTTTTTACTGCATTCAGTTTTTTTGAAAGTTAGATTACATAAATAGGTTTGAGTCTTTATCAACCAGTAAGTATACATTAAAGAGTATAACACGGCTCTTAACGGCTTTTATAAGTCTTGGGAAAAGGAACTTTTGTCTTCCATTTTAGTTTGAAATCTTTGTAATATGTTACAGACCCACACACGTGTATCTTTGTAGTTTGCACCTCAGGCCACCAGGAAAATATCAAGTTACATTCTAAAAAATCACACCCACCTAGAACCTTTGGTTGTTGTTGCTTTTTCCATCCATCCATTTGTCCTTTCATCTACCCATTAATTCATCCACTCCATGGACACATTTACTACATCTCTGCTATGTGCTGTGAAGTATTCAAAGTGGTTCCTGTCTAAAGAGGTTACAGTATAGTTGGGGATTTGAGAGATGAGCCCCCATAACAGCAACATATGGCCAAGTGAAGTAAGTACTGCACGATATTTACAAACATCCTGCTTTGGAAACTTGAGGAGAGAACAATTCCTGCTCCCCACTAGCGGGAAGAGGGGGAGGGCTTAGTGTAGACTTTACCTGCTCAAACAAATAAAATCAAATTAAAACACACATACAGTGCTAGAGTGTGGGCATTTTGAGCCCCCCTGTGTTTTGTTCCTGGTTTCCCCATTTCTTAGCTGTGTGGCTTTGGGCAATTCTCCATTCCTCAGATTTCTCATAATAGTACCTATCGCCTGCAATTGTTGTAAAGGTTAAATGAGATAATGCAGTATCCAACATGTAGTAAGAAGTCAATGAATGTCAGTTGATATTGTTATTATTTCCCACAGAAGGTGGAGGCTGAGATGAGCCTCTAGGGCTGAGTAAAATTTCAAAAGCTAGCAAGGGAAAGCAGAGGGAACATTCTGAGCAAAGGCTCAGGGGAAGAACGTTTTCAGAAAAAGATGTCCAGCCCTGTGTGTTTGTACAGTGCAGTGTGTGGGTGATCATGGGAATGGGTGGAGTTAGCAAGGGTTGGAGGTATGGCTAAAGAAGTAGGTCACCAATCTCAGAAGGCTGAGGGCTCTGAGTTTGGTACAAGAGTTTCCAAAGAGGAGTGCATGCTCCCAGGAGGGTGTGCAAATCATATTGGAAACTTCTTTTATATTTACTTTTATTTACATAAAAGAAGTTAAAATTCATATTACTTCCTTTATAGATTGACTAGGGGACCCATGTCAGATCCATAAGTCAAAAGATTCCATGTCACATCTCCAACTATGGTTATTCTGAGGGAGGGGTAGGGATTCTATGCCCTGGAATGTCCAGGTGAGGTACCCACACTGCTGTTCTCATTTAGATAATTTTTTGGATTTATGGAATCTTTACCTTTATCTAACTTAATAAATCTTCACAAAATGGACAAGTGGTTTTGAAAGATTCCTGCAAAGAACTCATGGATTGAGAATGACTCTTGTAACAAATACAAGCAAACAACAAGAAAATGGCAAGGCTGATTTTTCTCCTGTTCTTGGCTTGTCACTGGCCACATTTCAGGGGTTAAAGCCAACGATGATCTAATCACATATAACAAGCAGTAGGCAAATCAATCAATCAATCAATCAAATACCCTTAAAATTCTCAGGAAGAATGCTTGAAAGATGGGTTTACATTCCTGTGATTAATGATGACCCCCACCTACAGTGTTGATCATGTCTTGGGATGGTAGAAAAGATAGTATGATGTTATGAAGATTAACACAGATTTTAAAGCATTCTTTAATTCTTATGTATCTCTCCTTTTATCATTTCTATTTTTGCTTTATTTTTATAATGTGCATAGTATATTGGCATGGTTTGACGCACATGCATACACACATATTATAAATCAATATGGGCACACAAATTATAAATCTTTTTAACTGGTGAGGCTCCATGCTCAGATGAGTTTGGAGACTGCTGACTGGGGCCAAGAGAAATCATTCTTGGAGGTCCTTCAACAGTGGGAGGCATGATGAGAGCTGTGTTTGTGGTGATAAATGTGATCACATATTCTCAAGGGAAAAAAAAGTGTTGCACAAGGAATCAGAGAGGTGGAGTCTGAAAGAGAGTCATTAAACTTGGCTCTTCCTCTTTCAGAGACGTTGTTCTCTCTTCCTTACGAAGGTAAACCACAGGCCTCTTGCATCTGGCAGCAGGAGCTCTGTAGGACATGTTCCCAGAGCCAGGCTTTCTCTGGCTGTCTGCACAGGAAGAAGATTGCGTAGAACATCCTTCAGCTAATTTCCTCTCTTCTGCAGTTCTAGCTTTATGAGAAACCAATCCTGAAACAGTCCTCAGCTTTGACTTACAGCAGAGGTGAGCGAGATTATCGTTGTGACATGGGAGCTCCAGGCTTTCCTGCCTGAAAGAGGCAGAATTTCAGAACGGTCAGAGGGATGGGCTCTGCAGTTAGACAATCTACATCCAGTTCTACCAGGTATTCCTGGACTCACCTTAGCCAATTCCTTACTTTCTTTATGCCATGGTTTCCTCATCTGTAAGTTGAGGTTAACCATCATACCTGTGCGGTAGTGGTGAGGAGTCAATAAGACAATGGGCGTGAAAGACAGAGTGTGATTTTCAGCATAGAATAAATTCCCAAGGCATGTGAGTTCTTCTCATTACAAAGGAATGAACTGGAGCATGGTCTGAAGGGCCCTGGGGAAGAAATGAGGAAGGAGGCTTCCAGGAATACAGATCCTTTAATCTCCTTAAAGCAACATCCAAACAAAAGTATAACTCTCTATGGAAACCAGCACACTCAAGGCTGCCAGTTGCGGGTGGCGGGCAGGGCCAACATGGCTGCCTCTGAGTCACCCTCTCTCCTTGACTCATCTGTCACCTCTGTCATCTCTGGCTATTGCCACAGTTTCTTGTGAGAAATTATGAAATAAACGGCCTGTGCAGTAATGCCTGGGTGACTAGGTGAATCCTGGGCATGTGGCCAACGCTCCATGCACTTTAAATATCCTTCGGTTTCGTGAACTCCACATGATTTAATTTCCTTAAAGAAAAAAAAGAGTGCTGATAATCACGCTCAGAAGGACTGACAGATGCAAAGTTAACATTCCGAGGCCTTCCAGGGTGAGACTTACACAAAGCAAAAAGATGTGGTGGGTGACAGGAGTGAACCATGCTCATTCATAGCCAGTCTCTCTGTTTCCAGACGTAAGCCAGCGCCTGGAGGACAAGAGCACGTAATCGTGGTGATAATTAAGTCATCACACCAGTAGCTTTGCTCGTGTGTACTGGGATAGAGAATTTCCAGAGTACTTTCGTATGTGATGATGATGATAATAATTAATAACAAATTCTTTCACTTGGCCCTTTATCTCCTCCTTTCTCTTTCAATCACCCAGCAGTTCACATGGAAGTATCATGATCCCCATTTTACTTGTGACAAAACTGAGGCCCAGAGAGACTTTGAGGAACCTGAGCCCAATCACACAGCTGGAAAGGAGGAGAGTCAGGTGAAAACCCAGGTCTTCTGGCTAAAAGCAGAGTCTTCTTTCCACTCTATTTTGTTCATGTGATCTTCATAAAACACTCCAGATCCCTTTGGTCTGGAGGCAAGTTCCCTTTTCTGTTACTCCTTTTGTCTTTCCCCAGCAGGTCTGGCCATTGCATGACCATTGATTTGTCAATTTCTCTGTGATAGCGTGCATTACATCATATGCTGTTGATCATCTTATGAGTGTCTCTCCCTGAAGACATTGTGATCTCCTGAAGAACTCTAACTCATCTGTGTATGCCCAGCACCTAGCCCAGAGCCTACTATGTGGTCCATGCTTATTGATTGAATGATGAATAAATTAATGCCTCCGAACTAAATGTCCTTTGTACTCCTTTCTGCCTCTTCTATTTTTATCTGTCCTTCTAGCCCCAGCTCAGGGCCCATGCTGTTGTCCATCTCTTCTGAACCTCTATAGAACCATAGGCTCTCAGCCATATCCTTAGAGCATATATATCTTATCTCTTCAAAGGGTTCTTGAGGGTAGAGATTAAATCTGAGTGTCCAAAGGGTCCCTCATGAGATCTAGGCCAATTCTAGGTAGAGTGGGTACATGGTGAGTACTCATGCCCATGTTCACATGGTTGCCTGCACTTTGGCAAGAGCTGGTGGAACAGGTTGGTGACAGAGCCCAGGCAGAGACTTAATTGGTAAGAGGCAGAAAAGCAGATGGCCAAGAGCCCAGGCTTTACCTGGCTTATCAGCATACCCCTTTCACAATCACTGAAACTGTGTCTCATGGACACTTTTACAGATGGGTAATTCTTTGAAGCCAGACAATAGATCTGTGAAGAGATCAACCTTCAGGGGGAAAAATTATCACTGCAACTTATTTGTGTAAAAATATGTGAACCAGAGACTCATCGTCAGAAAGGAACAAATATGAGGGACTCTGTGAACCAGTCAGATGTGAAAAGGAACAGACCAAGAAACTGGGACACTGGGCTAGTTAATTAATGACTTGGTGAACTAGTAAGGTAGTTTGCTTAAATGAGGGGGGAAGACTATGATTAAAAATAAATACATTAAAGGAGGTAACAACCAACAATTTTACTGAGTTCTCATCTCTTTGGGCCCAATAGTTCCACTACTGGAGATTTATTCTAAGAAAATAATCCAAGCCTAGGAAAAGGGATGGCAGGAAAGTGCCCAAAGAGGTATTATTGATAACAGAAGTGAATTGGAATAACATCAATGGCCCAGGATAATTTCGAAATGCTGACATAAATGACAATGTATTCACTAAAGTTATATTTTGAAGCCATTCAAATGGGTCATTATAAAGACCACATTGGAATGGTTCATTGTGTGGTGCCTATGACAAAGATTAGAATGCAAAATTATATTTGTGCTGCATGTCCAACACTGTGAGAAAATATGATTTTTTGGAAAAGACAGGAAAGAATGGAAATAGATGATTTATAAAGATAGTAAGCTTGTGGGTGGCTTTTTATTTCCATAATCATGGTATTATGTATTTGTATAATATAAAAAAAAATGGATGTTCATCAGATACTTAAAAGAAAAAGAAAAACACCTTAACATGAGGTATGTTGCACCCAGTAGCCATTTCGGAGACGGTAAACATGAGACATGATCTTTTCCGAACCCTCATCTTCAAACACAGGTCCAGCTTAGATTTCTTTCACTGGTGACAAGTTTGAAATCGTGTACTTGAAAGTCGGAAAGACTTTGGACCCATAGCTATGGATATGGAATGCACACATGGGTATGGATATAATTCCCCTGGAAAGATAGACCTCATGAGTCCTCTCATGTACCAAATGCCTCATGCAAAGTGATGCCTGTATATGAAGAGTGGAAAGATTATGAATGTGTGGATTTCAATGCCCTTCAAAATGCATGAGAGCTTAAAAATTAAGGGAGACCATGTTTAAGGGATCCAAGTGAGGCTCATCTTCTAGTAACAAATTTAAACTATGAACCATATACAGCACAGAGAGTGCTTTCGTTTTGGGGTAGAATCCCAGTTTATAAGCTTTTTTTCCTTATCATCCATGTTAGTGTCATTATAGACTTGCCTTTGGCAATCTTTTCTTTTTTTTTAAACCACTTTATTGAGATATTATTGACTTACAAAAAGTTACATGTATTTAATGTATACCATTTAATGAGTTTGGAGATAAGTATCCATCCATGAAAACATCACTACACTCCATGTCAAAAACATATCCATTCCCTCCAAAAGTTTCTTTTCCCATTCTTATTTATTATTATTATTGTTATTATTATTATTATATGTGTGATAAGAACACTTAACATAATATCTACCCTCTTTGCAAAATTTTAAAAATACAATACGGTATTTTTAACTATAGCCACTATGCTGTACAGTAGATGTCTAGGACTTATTCATCTTGTATAACTGAAACTTTGTACCCTTTGACTAATACCTCCCCCTTTCTCCTGCTCCTCAACCCCTGGCAACCACCATTCTACTCTCTGCTTCTATGAGTTTTACTATTTTATATTCCTCATGTAAGTGGTATTATGTCAAAATGGATTAAAAACTTAAACATAAAATCTGAAACCATGAAACTCCTAGAAGAATATATAGGAAGAAAGCTTCCTGACATTGGCTTTAGCAGTGATGTCTTGGATATGACATCAAAGGAGCAGGCAACAAAAGCAAAATAGACAAGTGGGATTGCATCAAACTAAAAAGCTTCTGCACGGTGAAGGAAACAATCAACAAAATGAAAAGGTAACCAACAGAATGGGAGAACTTGTTGCAAACCATGTATCTGATAAAGGGCTATTATCCAAAATACATAAGAAACTCCTACAACTCAATAGCAAACAACAATTAATCCAATTTGAAAATGGGCAAAGGAACTGAATAGACATTTCATCAAAGAAGACATACAAAAGGCAATTGTTTAAATAAATGCCAAAAGCTGAAAATTCCTTTTTATTTTTTTACTTAAATCAAAACCTGAACTTTATAACAAGGGATGTAAAACCAAGAAAATTAATTTCGATTTCTTTATTTTCCTATCTGGCATAGTTCAGTGACGTATATAATAATTGTTAGTTGTTCATGACTTTTGCCCCTGAAGCAATCTAGTTGTACTGGATGATATTTACTTTATAAAATTTTACTTTTTTTTTTTTGCACTTTACTACCCATTTAATTAATAGTCTCATTTTGAAATTGCCACCCAAATAATGAAAAGTCCTCTTGTTACTATTGAATCTGTCTTCTAGGTTTGAGACATCCCAATTCCTCATTCCAAATAATTTTTACTAGATCCACAAATTTTCCTGGAAAGATTGATCCATTTGTACCGTGAAAAGCACCATCATGTTTGGCTAAGTATTGGCTAAATAATATTAACCTAAAAACTTTATACTCATATTCAAAGCAAATGTTAGCTTTTCTTTGTCTCTGTTGCATTTTATCAACTGCTGTTTTTTTCCAGCTTTTTAATTTTTCAGTCCACCACCTACTCTTAAGTAGACTTTTCTGTGTACAAGTCGATATGTTCACTTTCATTACTTCTATTTTAAAGAATTAAGCAGATCACCTCTTTATTTCTTTTTCTCCTCTAACTTTCATCTTTTCTTAGGTCCTCCTGTGCTTTTTCTATTTCTGTTATCTAGACAGGTTCTCATTTTTAATGATCTAAAAATGTGCTGTTCAATATAATTGCCACTAGCCACATGTGGATATTTAAATTTTAAATTAGTTAAAATTGAATAGAAATTAAAATTAAAGTAAAAGTTCCTCAGTTCCAGTAGCTACATGTCACATAGTCAGTAGGCACGTGTGTCTAGTGACTACCATTTTGGCAGCACAGATGTAGACCATTTTCATCATAACAGGAAGTTCTACTGGACAACACTGATCTAAAGGATTACAAAACAGATTGTTCATTGTATTCAAAGTATATAACATTTGAATATAATTTCATGAAAAATGTACATGAAAGTAAATGTAATACATTTAAAAATTAAAATTACTTTCCATATGCATTTTCAGAAACATCTTAAATATCAAAAATTATTAACTCCAGTTAAAAAGGAAACTACAAATAAGTTATAATTAATAGATATTAACATTGTAAATAAAAATTATTTAAGTAAAGCTAATTTTAAAGTTTAATTTTTTAATTTAATCAAATTGTATTTATTTCTGTAAAAAATTAAACTATTGAAAATGCCAGCTTTTAATGCCCGCTTAGTTGCAAATGTAATAAATCTATATCACACTTGTCAGAGAGATTATGTTTCAACCTCCATAGATACAAATTTAAGAGTAATATGAATTGTTTATTTTGCAAAATATCCCTCAACTGTCATGTAAAACTGCTGGAAATTCATGCTCATTCAGAACTACCAGAGTCATGAATTAGAGCATAAAGAGAAACAAGAAAACGCACACCCAGCACTACTTTCCTATTAAGGGTCTATTATATTTATGCCATCTGAGAGGAAGGATGTGACAAGTTAATTCATTGTTTAATTTCTCTTACCTAAGTGCTTTAACCATTCAAATCCTCCCTGTTCTCCAAAGCAGTATAGGGCAAAAGATCTGAAGATCTGGGGACCTGACTGACGTTTGTCACAAGAACTGATGTTTCTGGTTATGGTTCTTAATGTGCCAGCTCTGAGTACCAGATTCTGGATGACAGAAGAGCCCATGCCGTCTTTTTCAGATTTATTTGTTTTCATGTTTGTGATATGCCACGGTATCTTTCCTCAGAGGTGAACTTGGGGCCTTCTTGCCTGGGTCTCAGGGCAGTAAGAGTCACATGGATGTGATAAGTAACATGGCTAAGGGACTGATAGCCAGGTTGGACAGACCTCCAGCAGATACAGTTGATGGAGCACTTCCATGTACTACAGATCAGGCCCTCTTCAAGGGAACCCAACAAGGAAGGCATTACTGTCCATCAAGCCCATCTCCTAAAGGGCAAACTGAGTCTTTAGAAGAGGGAAACAACTTGCTCAAGACAGCAGAGTTGATAAGAGGCAGAGCCACGTTTTAAAACCAGGGCTGTCTGAAGCCAAAGCTCTTAGCCTAACCGCTCCACATCCTAGCCCAGACGGATGGCTGCATCTCCAGCTCCCTGGAGTCAGTCATCTGAAGGGAGGCTCTTTCTGGGAAAGGGCTGGTGCTGAAAGCTGCCTTTCTGCTGGCTGAGGACAGTAGGGTTGAATACAGATGAGATGAGCCCTGAGAATGTGGATCCCCAGCAGGAAGATGACTGGGGAAGGGAGGTGCTGCCACTGCCACATGGATCTACTCGCAGCTCTCCCTTGCCCCCAAAACCTCTTTTGGTGCCTTGGTGCCTTCAGGACAGGCCACGCTCCTCAGCAAGATGTTTAAAATAAAACACCCCAATCTTGCCCCAACCAACTTATTCAGCGACATCTCCCCCGTTCCCACCTCCCCCCAGCACAGCCCCGATTTTAGTCTCCATGAACCCCATATTCTCAGAAAACAATCTGCTCTCTCAGCCTTCCCACCTGTGAATATGCTGCCCCTTTGGCTAGAACACCCTGTTTCCTCCCACCTGTCTGGAGAAACCTTACTCATCCTTCAGGTTGTAATTCAAGTGTCACCTCCTGGGTCATTGGCTCCTAGACCCCCAGAGGGGGTTGGTCACATACTCCCCTGAGGCTTCTAGAACGTTATTCAGACCTAAGTTAGAGTCCCATCATCACAGCAGCCTGTGATGCTTGCCTGTATGTCCAGACTTCTCACTATAGACGGTGAGATCCTGCAGAACAGAAGCCATTTTCTATTCAACTCTGCGTCCTCCCCGCCCCATCCCCTTGCTCCAAGCACAATCCCTAGAATATAGCAGGCCCTTACCAAGTGTTGAGTGTTGAATGAATGCACCTTCAAGGGAAGGTGACCTCAGGGGCTTGGTTTCCTGGGCGGAGACCTTGCCCGCTGCACCCACAGGCCCCTTTGAGCAATGTCCCATCCAAGGCACTGAGCCATTACTGGGGCCGTTGCAGCAGCAGGAGCCTAGGGTGCAGCTGATGGGAAAATAAACAGAGAAGGCAAAAACAGGGGTGTGTTGAAATCTTGACAAAGTTCTATTCCTTGGTGTTCAAACTTGCCCACACCTTCTAAGTCAGGTGGGTTCTTAGTCCAGTGCTCTGAGAGGATCCACTGTAGGTACAAAGGCTATGGGATCATGGCCCAGGAGCAGGGAAGAGACCAGGAGATGTGAAATTGTCTTCCTTGTTTAGATTTTCTCTTAGTGTGCGTGTTTGTCTTTCTAGACAGAAGAAACCCTTCCCCTGCTTTAATTACCTAATGGCTTTGACACCTTGGGCGGTTGCATCACCACAACTGCTTTGTCAAGGATACTGCACCGAGGTGGATCTAGGCTTAGGGAGAGGCAACTGACAGGAAACAAGTTCTGACAGCCAGGGAAATGTTGGGCAGAGGAAGAGATCTAGGGGAGGAAGGGAGGGTGGTGAAAAGAAGAAAAAGGAAATTGTTGGGATGGTGGTAAAAGGAGATCTTGGGAAAGGTGGCAGCTAGGTTAGCAAAACTGGATGTCTCTGGAAGATTTCCCAGATGAGGCTTCAGGAAGGTTGTGCACAAGCAGGCAAACCTGTCTGCTACAGGTCCCCGAAAGGAACACAATTAGAGAGCTCAGGTTGCCATCTTGGGATTACATCTGGCTGAGATGTTTTCTTCACTCTGGATCTCAATGTCTCTCCTCAGAAACAAGGCCAGAATTGGAATCTTTCCCACAAACCCCCAGATGCTCCCTTCGGAAATACTCTTTTTTTTTTTAACATCTTTATTGGAGTATAATTGCTTTACAATGGTGTGTTAGTTTCTGCCGTATAACAAAGTTAATCAGCTATACATATACATATGTCCCCATATCCCCTCCCTCTTGCGTCTCCCTCCCACCCTCCCTATCCCACCCCTCTAGGTGGTCACAAAACACCCAGCTGATCTCCCTGTGCTATGTGGCTGCTTCCCACTAGCTATCTATTTTACGTTTGGTAGTGTATATTTGTCCATGCCACTCTCTCACTTCATCTCAGCTTACTCTTCCCCCTCCCCATGTCCTCAAGTCCATTCTCTACGTCTGTGTCTTTATTCCTGTCCTGCCCCTAGGTTTGTCAGAACCATTTTTTTTTTTAGATTCCATATATATGTGTTAGCATATGGTATTTGTTTTTCTCTTTCTGACTTATTTCACTCTGTATGGCAGACTCTAGGTCTATCCACCTCACTACAAATAACTCAATTTCATTTCTTTCTATGGCTGAGTAATATTCCTTTGTATATATGTGCCACATCTTCTTTATCCATTCATCTGTCTATGGACACTTAGGTTGCTTCCATGTCCTGGCTATTGTAAATAGTGCTGCAGTGAACATTGTGGTGCATGTCTCTTTTTGAATTATGGTTGTCTCAGGGTATACGCCTAGTAGTGGGATTGCTGGGTCATATGGTAGTTCTATTTTTAGTTTTTTAAGGAACCTCCATACCGTTCTCCATAGTGGCTGTATCAATCTACATTCCCACCAGCAGTGCAGGAAGGTTCCCTTTTCTCCACACCCTCTCCAGCATTTATTGTTTGTAGATTTTTTGATGATGCCCATTCTGACTGGTGTGAGGTGATACCTCATTGTAGTTTTAATTTTTTTTTGTTTGTTTGCTTGGTTTTTTTTTTTTGCAGTACGCGGGCCTCTCACTGTTGTGGCCTCTCCCGTTGCGGAGCACAGGCTCCGGACGCGCAGGCTCAGCGGCCATGGCTCACGGGCCCAGCCGCTCCGCGGCATGTGGGATCTTCCCGGGTCGGGGCACGAACCCGTATCCCCCGCACGGGCAGGCGGACTCTCAACCACTGCGCCACCAGGGAAACCCTGTAGTTTTAATTTGCATTTCTCTAATGATTAGTGCTGTTGAGCATCCTTTCATGTGTTTGTTGGCAATCTATATATCTTCTCTGGAGAAATGTCTATTTAGGTCTTCTGCCCATTTTTTGATTGGGTTGTTTGTTTTTTGATATTGAGCTACAAGAGTTGCTTGTATATTTTGGAGATTAATCCTTTGTCAGTTTCTTCATTTGCAAATATTTTCTCCCATTCTGAGGGCTGTCTTTTTGTCTTGTTTATGGTTTCCTTGCTGTGCAAAAGCTTTTAAGTTTGATTAGGTCTCATTTGTTTATTTTTGTTCTTATTTCCATTTTTTCTAGGTGCTGTGATTTATATCATAGAGTGTTCTGCCTATGTTTTCCTTTAAGAGTTTTATAGTGTCTGGCCTTACATTTAGGTCTTTAATCCATTTTGAGTTTATTTTTGTATACTGAGTTAGGGAGTGTTCTAATTTCATTCTTTTACATGTAGCTGTCCAGTTTTCTCAGCACCACTTATTGAAGGGGCTGTCTTTTCTCCATTGTATACTCTTGCCTCCTTTATCAAAGATAAGGTGACCATATGTGCATGGGTTTATCTCTGGGCTTTCTATCCTGTTCCATTGATCTATATTTCTATTTTTGTGCCAGTGCCGTACTGTCTTGATTACTGTAGCTTTGTAGTATAGTCTGAAGTCAGGGAGCCAGATTCCTCCCATTCCAGTTTTCTTTCTCAAGATTGTTTTTGCTATTCGGGTCTTTTGTGTTTCCATAGAAATTGCAAAATGCTTTGATCTAGTTGTGTGAAAAATGCCATTGGTAGTTTGAAAGGGATTACCTTGAATCTGTAGATTGCTTTAGGTAGTATAGTCATTTTCACAAAGCTGATTCTTCCAATCCAAGGACATGGTATATCTCTCCATCTATTGGTATCATCTTTAATTTCTTTCATCAGTGTCTTATAGTTTTCTGCATACAGGTCTTTTTTCTCCTTAGGTAGGTTATTCCTAGGTATTTTATTCTTTTTTTTGCAATGGTAAATGGGAGGGTTTCCTCAATTTCTCTTTCAGATTTTTCATCATTAGTGTATAGGAATGCAAGAGATTTCTGTGCATTAATTTTGTATCCTGTTAATTTGCCAAATTCATTGATAAGCTCTACTAGTTTTCTGGTAGCATCTTTAGGATTCTCTATGTATAGTAAGTATCATGTCATCTGCACACAGTGACAGTTTTACTTCTTCTTTTCTGATTTGTATTCTTTTTATTTCTTTTTCTTCTCTGATTGCTATGGCTAAAGCTTCCAAAACTATGTTGAATAATAGCAGTGAGAGTGGGCAATCTTGTGTTTTTCCTGATCTTAGAGGAAATTGTTTCAGTTTTTCACCACTGAGAACAATGTTGGCTGTGGGTTTGTCATATATGGCCTTTATTATGTTGAGGTAGGTGCCCTCTATGCCTACTTTCAGGAGAATTTTTATCATAAATCAGTGTTGAATTTTGTCAAAAGCTTTTTCTGCATATATTGAGATTATCATGTTTTTTATCCTTCAGTTTGTTAATATGGTGTATCACAGTGATTGATTCGCATATATTGAAGAATCCTTGCATTCCTGGGATAAACCCCACTTGATCATGGTGTATGATCCTTTTAATGTGCTGTCTTACTGAAATACTCTTGAGACAAAAATGTAAGAAATCATCAAAACCATCATAAAGCCCTTCATAAATATTCAAGCAGTTAGTACGGGAGATTCTGGAAACAAACATGGTCAAACAAAGTGTTTGTCACAACTGTGAAACACAACCCCAGCAAAGGATAGCCCCAGCCAATTTAATCTGGCCTCTAGCTACTGTATGGAGGAACCAAAGAAGTAGATGTAGGGAAACCAAAAGCTTGGAGATCTTGAAACATGAGGATGAAGAATTGAACATTTAGTTGTATGAGCCTGGGGTGGGGCTCGGGAGACCTGGGTTTTAGACCAGCTCGGCTTATTGCTTTACAGACGTGAAACTAGATTTCTCAATTGTATGATAAAAGGATGAATCTCTGTGGGGCTCGTGTTCCTTGGGGTGAGTGTGTAGGGCTATGCAGTCAGATGCTGGAGGCCACTGTCAAGTACAATTCATCTTCCTGGAACATCGATTTTACCTGATGGCAAACATTTTATTTTATTATTTTTTTTAAGTTTTATTGGAATATAGTTGTTTTACAATGTTGTGTTAGTTTCTACTGTAAAACAAAGTGAATCAGCTATACATATACATATATCCCCTCTTTTTTGGATTTCCTTCCCATTTAGGTCACCACAGAACACTGAGTAAGGTTCCCTGTGCTATACAGTATGTTCTCATTAGTTATCTATTTTATACATAGCATCAATAGTGTATATATGTTAATCCCAATCTTCCAATTCATCCCACCCCCCGTTTCGCCCTTGGTATCCATACCTTGTTCTCTATGTCTGTGTCTCTATTTCTGCTTTGCAAATAAAATCATCTGTCCCGTTTTTCCAGATTCCACATATATGCCTTAATGTATGATATTTGTTTTTCTCTTTCTGACTTACTTCACTCCATATGACAGTCTCTAGGTCCATCCACTGATGGAAAACATTATTTTTTACTCAAAAATTAATTCACTTGGTCAAAAAATGCTAATCAAGTTTTGGCTACATGCCAGGTACTGTTTTAAACACTATTTTATTATCAAAGTAAACATGGATATGTTATGGAATAATGTGCATAATTTACAGGATCTAAGGTGAACAATGGTCCCCAAAATTATTTTTCACATACAGGGGCACTTCTGGCTGTGTCCATTCGCTCTCAACTCCAACCAAATAATGCACATTTGTTCTCCTTTGCCCCTGGGCACACGTCAGTGGATAGGCAGGCCAGTAGTCTTAGGCCCCTTTCCAATGGATACAGCCTATACTGTCATCACCACCAGAAATTAAGCAAACCCTTGTTGTTGACAACAGGTTTGATATGCATATCTACCAGATGAAAGTAAGATAAGGGAACTAACTTCAAATAAGCACCGCTACCTATCTAACAGGTGATAAGTGTATCAGCCTTTTTAAAACCATTTCACTTGATCTCCACAACAATCCACCTGCAAAATCGGTGTCATTGCCCCAATTTGAAAATTCAGGAGAGGAAGCCGAGGCTCAGAGAGCTTGAGTGACTTGTTCAAAGTCTCAGTGCTAAGAAATGGAAGAGTCAAGATTTCATCCTGCCTTGGTCTGGCTCCAAGCCAATCCCCTTCTCCCTTTCTGACCCCACCCTCCAAAGGTGATAGCAATCACTTTTCCTTTGAAGTCTCTCTCTGTCTCACAGCTCAGCAGTATAACCTTAAACTCGGGTGCTAAGGACATAGCATTAGAGAGAAAATGCACATGACCCCCTCCACAGAACAACAGATTGTCAGAATGGGACCAGACTGCAGAGATTGTCCAATACTCTTGTTTCCAGAGAGGAAACCTGGGGCCTAGGCTATAACATGAACATTTGTGGAAAGAAGCTCTGAGGTTGGCAAGAAATATCCACGTTCAGCACTGCCGTGTTCCCCTGGGACCCTGCAGTCCCTTAAGCTCCCCGAGACTGATTTTCCTTCTCTATAAAATGGGATGGAACGGGGAAATTATGTCACTTGCAGAAGGCTGTTGTAAAGATGATATAAAATCATGTACGTGCAAGATTTTAAACCTTAAAGTGCTATGTACAGATGTCTGTGACTCACCTAAGTTCTCCCAGCACAGACCCAGTTCTCAGATATTAAATATTCTTCCACTGCCCCACAGTGCTGGAGACCCTCCCTGAAGCTGCAGCCACCCCACTCACTTTCAGAACACAGTCAGAATCCTTTGCAAAAGAGTGGACTGGTGTACACTTTTATAACTTGAGAAAATGGAGCGAGTAACCACAGTCTCTCCTCATCCTAAGATGCTCCTTGTGGGAGGAAAACACACACCCTAGACGCATGGTTAGTGCCCAGAATGAGCTGAGCTCTGTACCCAGAGCAGCCTTGAGTCAAGGTCCTTGCCCTGTAGGAGCAAGTTCGGGTGAAGGGAGTTTCCCCAAAGGAAGTGACTCACTCAGGGAGGGTCTCTTTGTTATGCCATGTGCCAGGCCAAATCTGTTTGACCTCTACAACTTCAAGCCTGTAAGCAGTGGGAATATGGAGTCTCCCCCACTCCCACTCCATCCCACTCCCTCCCCCAGTCTCTCCCCAGGCCCTCCCTGAATTAACAAGGTGAGCTCACAGGCAGGATACTCCACAGAGCCGTGTGGAACATACAACAGTGCTCCAGCTCCTCTGGGGCACCCTCTCCAAATTCTCCAGGTACAATCCTGCCACCACTGCACCAGTCCTGAGAGGAGAAATACGGAAAACATTAACTCCCTCATGGTATCCTTGGAGAAACTGAAGCCCAGGACAAATGCAACGTCTGCCTGCGAATCAGCATTAAAAACACCAGCACCCGGGACTCAATTCTTGCTCCTGCTTCTCACACTCAGCCGCCAGGACCTTCCCACTCCAGGCTCTGTGTCCTCCCAGGGAGCGGAGGCCTGGTGGTCACAGGCTGTGGTAGCTCCTGGCACCTCCTAGCACCAGGCATGCCACCTAATAAGCACTTCACATAATGTTGATCAGAGACTGAGATGCCTAACTTACTTCTCTCTGACTTCCTGTTTTCTCATCTGCAAAATGCCAGGGTTAAATTAGATGATCTCTGAGACATTTTCCATTTCTCACTGGTATTTTTAGGTCAGTTGAGTACCTTAGCTTGGCAAATGGGAAGTGTGGAAATCAGACTAGGACAGTAGGTTGGGGTCCCAGGGATAGATAGAGGACCTAGCACAGGGCAGGCAGGGGTTAAAAATGAGGGAGAGATGTGAGCGATGTGCCCTCACAGAGCCCTCAGCCTGGGGCAAAATAAGATCCTCAATAAGAATGGAGATGGGCAGGCAAAGTTGCTCAGAAGAAGGGAACTCCATAAGCTTGGAAGTCAGGAGATCTGGGTGCCTATGCAGAGCCTGACTTTGCCTTGCTGGGAAGATCAATTCCTTTTTCTGGACCTCATTTATGGTTTAATGTCCACTCTTCTACAAGGTCTTGAAAGGAAGATCTTCCCTCCTTTTCCTTGACAGAGGTGGAGCAGGAAGAGTCCCTCTTCCATTGCCTGGGACTCTTTCTTCAAAACACAGGTCATGTGGCTAACACTGCTCATTTTTACACGGGGATTCCTTGGAGCAGGGCATGGCCTTAACCCTGACTGCGTGGACAGAAATTTGCAGAAACCTGAGTATGTTATAGACCTTGATCTCCTCTAATTCTTTCAAACGTGTCCACTTTCTCTTCCGTTTTTAAAATATTTTAGCTCAGACCCCCTGCACAGAAGAAATTACAGACTCTCTGGGCTGGAAGAGACCTGAGGGTCTTTACATCTTGACCTTCTTCCATCTGAGCATCTACCCATCCAGGCTCTGTCTGAGCATCCCCAGGAGCAAGGATCTCAGTGTCTCCCATGGCAGCTAATTTCATCTGGGGCAGTTCTATTTACTAGCAGTTTTTCAAAGGAAAGCTCCCTTAATTAAAACAAGCCTGAGGGCTTCCCTGGTGACGCAGTGGTTGGGAGTCCGCCTGCCGATGCAGGGGACGCGGGTTCGTGCCCCGGTCCGGGAGGATCCCGCATGTCGGGGAGCGGCTGGGCCCGTGAGCCATGGCCGCTGAGCCTGCGCGTCCGCAGCCTGTGCTCCGCAACGGGAGAGGCTGCAGCAGTGAGAGGCCCGCGTACCGCAAAAAAAAAAAAAAAAAAAAAAAACAAGCCTGAATACCATCAGCGGTCAGCTCACCAGCTATTTCCTTGGGGTCTGTCTCCAGCAAGACAGTTGGGTTGCAGATGTCTTGCCTCAGCAGGTATTCCCACCTCCAGTCCTAAATCTTTGCCTTTAGACTTTAGGTCCATCTTGATCATTCACAAGTCCCATAGTAACTTGTTGCTTGTTAAATAATGTTTAATGTTGAGCTTTTTTCCCCCTATTTCATTTTTTTAAGGGAGTGTAACTCAGTGGTTAATTCTGTGAGCTAATTCTGTACCAGGGATCAAGTTGGAGTCTCGAAGTGATCTGGGGTCTCAGTTCTGGCTCATTCAGTCGTGGTGTGCCCTTGGTCAAATGACTTATTCTCCCCGAGTCTCAGTTTCTAAGTCTGTAAACATTAATAACACCTACCTCTTGGGTTGTTGAAAGAATTAAATTAAATAGTTCAGTTGAGGTGTTTGTCCTATAGTAAGAAGGAGTGTTAATGAGTCTTATTTTTTTTTTGTACAGTCCATCTTCATGTAGAGTCCAAATCCATCTCTCTGTAGCAATTACCATCTTCTTGGTCCCAGTTTTATCCTCTGAGACCTTGCAGAATAGGCTAAATCCCTCTTCCACGTGGCAACACTTCAAATATTTCCATTTGACCACAACCCCTTTACATGGTAAAGGGCCTCACCCGAGAAACTGAGGTGGGATAAAGTGTATCCAAAGCCTCACCACAATCTGGAAGGAGAACCAAGAATTGCTACTTCCCTGGCCTGGAGTGACCACCTCAACATCGGCCTCCAAGAAGAGTGGGGAGAGCCAGGGCTCTTGGAAAACTCAGCTCTGGCAACACATGACACTGAAGTGTTGAAACATGCCACTTTGATGTGGCATTAGCTCATGATATTGCTTTATTTTCTTAATTTAGAAGAAAAGCACAGCTGCTAGAATTTCTAATATAATAAGAAGTATGGTGGTGCACCAAAGGTTTTCAGGAATTTTTCTACAAGAGCACTGCACCCAATTGTGTAACTTTTAAAAAAATATTCTTGCAAATCCATTTTTTTCTATTATGCAAAGACCACCTTTTAAATTGTTTTCTAACCTTTCAATTCTAAACTATTAAATCCTTGATGGCCAATGTATTCCGTCTAGTTGAAACAGCTTCTAGAGGAAGACAGGGTTTAATTAAATAAACAAATACTTAGACGGAAGTACTCTTTTTGTTGAATGGAGATCCTAAGAAATCTATCTGCTACCTTTCTACCTGCTTGGGATGTGAGCATTATTTGATCCCCTGTTTTGAACTCACTGAAATGGGACCGCTAGATAAATGCAAAATATTATTCTCATCAGCCAGTCCCATAATATCTTCTATAGTTAAATTTCTTGTCTCTAGATGATTTTCAAGCTTGGACTGTTAGCGCCAGTGACTTATTGGGAAACTGCAGAACAGACACTTTCATTGGGAAGAAGAATAGACTAGACTCTCCCTTAACAATAACTTCAAAACATGAGGTTCTACTTTTCTAATCAATTGTTGAGACAATCTGTGTTGGAGGACAAAAAGAGTACTAGTGAAGGCTTACTCTTCAGAAGATAACTCAAAAAGAAACGTATCTGATCACACAGATGGTCAAAATTTCAGGGTTCAATTATGTTACTTTCTGTGTAATACTGAAAATTTCTTTATCTCAAGGTAGACTGCCTGGTAAAAGTCAGACCAATTAAGGACCATAATAATTTTTCCATTTTCTATACCAATCTCTGTGCCCAATTCACTGATTATTTCTCATGCAGAATAAATCCAGTAACTGTTTTTATCAATCATTTTTATCTACCTGAAGAATTTCCCATGTGGCGTTTGCTCGATGGGTTCGAAGAGTGCCCAGAGATTGATCCTTTCAGCCTTCTGCACCATCAGCAGGACGTGGGACAGCCAGTGTTCTGAGCCACTTACCTCCAGTAGCATCTGGTCTGTTTATTCCAGTATAACAAATAAATACTATCAGTTTCTTCGTGTATCATGTCTTGGAAGGGGCTGGGAAGCACTGAGCTTCATTGTAACTTTTAGGCCTTTGAAAATACATAATATAATTTTAATATTGTGGAGGCAATTGAAACTGGCCAATTTTAGTGTTCTTCATGTTTGTTTTTAAAATTAAACTTAGGTGGAAACCTGTCCCTTTAGTGTGACCTGCTGGCCATGGATTGGTTGTCCCTGCCTGACTCCATTTGCCTATATGAAGAAGAGTAGCTATCCCTTAGAAGACTTAAAGAATGAATATATGTATATGTATAACTGAATCACTTTGCCATACACCTGAAACTAACACAACATTGTAAATCAACTATATGTCAATAAAATTAAAATATTAAAAAAAAAATCTCAGGAGCTCCCTCATGTAAAATGGGCAAAACATTCTCACCAACACACTACCCCCACTGCCCTGAAATAGGTCCCTACCTCAGATCCTTTTCATTCGACTCAGATGCCATTTCCTCCAAGAAGCCTTCTCTGACTCTTCACATCCCATCACTAAAGTTAGAAATAATCTCCCCATTCTTTGAATCCCCATAACTCTCGTTCTGTTCTGTTCTTACAATATTTAACAATTTTTGAATCCTGGTCAGTCATATGGTAATAACTGTATTGGAATGTAAACTTTGAGGAGGTAATCCATGTCTTATTTTTAATATCCTTTAAAACACTCCTAACAGGACTTGAATTACACATGAAAGGCACTTAACCAGCTAAAGGAAAGACAAATTAATTTGACACTTCTCTTTGATTCATTATATCTGATTTATTTGGGAATTTGAGTTCCTTAGGAAGTATTTTGGGGGGCATTTTGGTGGGGTTTTCAAAAATTTCTCAAAATTTATGGCAGCTTATTTTTAATTTTAATAACATGATCTAGATGAAAACAAAAACACATGAAAAATATTAAACTTTGCTGTTAAGCAGGGAAGTACAGATGAAAACAAATTTGAAGCCCTGTTTTTAATACAGTAAAGTAGGAAAAAGCTTTAAGCAAACAAAACAATTAACGCTTGAAAGAGCTGTGGTTAAATTGGCTAGTGGCATTTTAAATTAACACTTTTTTTAAACAATATATGAGAGCTATAAAAATGCCCAGGCATATTTCCCCAGTCATCTCATTCATAGAAATTTTAGAATTCATGCAAAGGTAACAATTCAACAACAACAACAAAAAAAGCAAAATGTGCAAAATGCACAAACATGTCTGTAAGAGCATTCACTATAATAGCAAAAAAGCAAACAAATAAACAACAAACAAAAAAATTGAAGAGAGATCTGCTAGCTACAGAGAGAGGTCTCAGGAGAAACCAATTGTGGAATACTTCCAAGTTCCCTGGCTGGGGAATCAAACCCGCGCTCCCTGCATTGGAAGTGTGGCATCTTAACCACTGGACCACTGGGGAAGTCCCTGATTCTTCATTTTTAAATGCCTTATTGTGCTTTAATACTCCAAGACCCAGCAAATCTTTTTTGGAAGATGATACCTTTAAAGAAGGAGACAGTGTGATCAGTGGCTTCAGTTGTTAGAAGGATGTAAATAATATCCTGTACTGAGTCTCCAGAAGGCAGACAACAATGAGAGGTTCAAAATTAGAGGAAGTGTTTTAGAGCACTCTGCTGCAACGGACCACCACCTGCATGCCCAGAGTATGACCTGGTCTGCATAGGCCTCATGGGCTCTGGCAAGACCAGCCTGCTGTCTAATCTCTGCAGTGAAAATCCCGACAGCATTGTGTCAACCACAGGTTTTAGTATAAAAGCAGTGCCATTCCAGAATGTCATCTTGAATGTAAAAGAACTTGGAGGGGCTGATAATATCCAGAAATACTGGAGCTGCTACAACCAAGGATCTCAAGGAGTAATATATGTATTAGGCAGTGCCTCTTTAGAAGATGATTTAGAGACTGCTAGAAGTGAAATGCACTCAGCTCTTCAGCACCCACAACTATGCACTTTACCCTTTTTAATGTTGGCGAATCATCAAAACAAGCCAGCCGCTTGATCAGTACCAGAGCCGTGTGACTGACACTGTGCTGGTGCTCCGGCCAGCTGTCAGGCCTGAGTCTCTGAGGTGGGAGAGCCGAGTTCAGAACATTGGTCCACCAGAGACCTCCTGGCCCCACATAATATCAATTGGCAAGAGTTCTCCCAGAGATCTCCGTCTCAACGCTATGACCCAGCTCCACTCAACTACCAGCAAGCTCCAGTGCTGGACGCCCCATGCCAAACAACTAGCAAGACAGGAACACAACCCCACCCATTAGCAGAGAGGCTGCCTAAACTCATAATAAGTTCACAGACACCCGAAAACACACCACCGGACATACTTCTGCCCACCAGAAAGACAAGATCTAGCCCCACCCACCTGAACACAGGCACCAGTCCCCTCCACCAGGAAGCCTACACAGCCCACTGAACCAACCTTACTCACTGGGGGCAGACACCAAAAACAAAGGGAACTATGAACCTGCAGCCCGCGAAAAGGAGACCCCCAAACACAGTAAGTTAAGCAAAATGAGAAGACAGAGAAATATGCAGCAGATGAAGGAGCAAGGTAAAAACCCACCAGACCAAACAAATGAAGAGGAAATAGGCAGTCTACCTGAAAAAGAATTCAGAGTAATGATAGTAAAGATGATCCAAAATCTTGGAAATAGAATGGAGAAAATACAAGAAACGTTTAATAAGGACCTAGAAGAACTAAAGAGCAAACAAACAATGAGGAACACCACAATAAATGAAATTAAAAATTCTCTAGAGGGAATCAATAGCAGAATAACTGAGGCAGAAGAACGGATAAGTGACCTGGAAGATGAAATAGTGGAAATAACTACCTCAGAGCAGAATAAAGAAAAAAGAATGAAAAGAATTGAGGACAGTCTCAGAGACCTCGGGGACAACATTAAATGCACCAACATTCGAATTATAGGGGTCCCAGAAGAAGAGAAAAAGAAAGGGTCTGAGAAAATATTTGAAGAGATTATAGTTGAAAACTTCCCTAATATGGGAAAAGAAATAGTCAAGTCCAGGAAGCACAGAGAGTCCCATTCAGGATAAATCCAAGGAGAAACACACCAAGACACATATCAATCAAACTATCAAAAATTAAATAAAAGAAAAAATATTAAAAGCAGCAAGGGAAAAGCAACAAATAACATACAAGGTAATCCACATAAGGGTAACAACTGATCTTTCAGCAGAAACTCTGAAAGCCAGAAAAGAGTGGCAGGACATATTTAAAGTGATGAAAGGGAAAAACCTACAACCAAGATTACCTTAACCAGCAAGGATCTCATTCAGATTTGATGGAGAAATTAAAACCTTTACAGACAAGCAAAAGCTAAGAGAATTCAGCACCACTAAATCAGCTTCACGACAAATGCTAAAGGAACTTCTTCAGGCAGGAAACACAAGAGAAGGAAAAGACCTACAAAAATAAACCCAAAATAATTAAGAAAATGGCAATAGAAACATACATATCGATAACTACCTTAAATGTAAATGGATTAAATGCTCCAAGCAAAAGACATAGACTGGCTGAATGGATACAAAAACAAGACCCGTATATATGCTATCTACAAGACACCAACTTCAGACCTAGGGACACATACAGACTGAAAGTGAGGGGATGGAAAAAGATATTCCATGCAAATGGAAATCAAAAGAAAGCTGGAGTAGCAATTCTCATATCAGACAAAATAGACTTTAAAATAAAGACTATTACAAGAGACAAAGAAGGACACTACATAATGATCAATATGGATTGATCATAGGGATCAATCCAAGAAGAAGATGTAACAATTGTAAATATTTATGCACCCAACATAGGAGCACCTCAATACATAAGGCAAATGCTAACAGCCATAAAAGGTGAAATCAACATTAACACAATAATAGTAGGGGACTTTAACACCCCACTTTCACCAATGGACAGATCATCCAAAATGAAAATAAATAAGGAAACACAAGCTTTAAATGATACATTCAACAAGATGGACTTAATTGATATTTATAGGACATTCCATCCAAAAACAACAGAATACACTTTCTTCTCAAGTGCTCATGGAACATTCTACAGGATAGATCATATCTTGGGTCACAAATCAAGCCTTGCTAAATTTAAGAAAACTGAAATTATATCAAGTATATTTTCTGACCACAACGCTATGAGACTAGATATCAATTACAGGAAATAACTGTATAAAATAAACACACATGGAGGCTAAACAATACACTACTAAATAACCAAGAGATCATGGAAGAAATCAAAAATACCTAGAAACAAATGACAATGAAAACAAAATGACCTAAAACCTATGGCATGCAGCAAAAACAGTTCTAAGAGGGAAGTTATAGCAATACAATCCTACCTCAAGAAACAAGAAACATCTCAAATAAACAACCTAACTTTACACCTAGAGCAATTAGAGAAAGAAAAACAAAAAAGCCCAAAGTTAGCAGAAGGAAAGAAATCATAAAGATCAGGTCAGAAATAAATGCAAAAGAAATGAAGACTATGATAGCAAAGATCAATAAAACTAAAAGCTGGTTCTCTGAGAAGATAAATAAAATTGATAAACCATTAGCCAGACTCATCAAGAAAAAAATAGAGAAGACTCAAATCAATAGAATTAGAAATGAAAAAGGAGAAGTAACAACTGACACTGCAGAAATACAAAGGATCATGAGAGATTACTACAAGCAACTATATGCCAATAAAATGGACAACCTGGAAGAAATAGACAAATTCTGAGAAAAGCACAACCTTCCAAGACTGAACCAGGGAGAAATAGAAAATATAAACAGGCCAATCACAAGCACTGAAATTGAATCTGTGATAAAAAAATCTTCCAACAAACAAAAGCCCAGGGCCAGATGGCTTCACAGGTGTATTCTATCCAACATTTAGAGAAGAGCTAAAACCTATCCTTTTCAAACTCTTCCAAAATATAGCAGAGGGAGGAACACTCCCAAACTCATTCTACGAGGCCACCATCACCCTGATACCAAAACCAGACAAAGATTTCAAAAAGAAAGAAAACTACAGGTCAATATCACTGATAAACATAGATGCAAAAATCCTCAACAAAATACTAGCAAACAGAGTCCAACAGCACATTAAAAGGATCATACACCATGTTCAAGTGGGATTTATCCCAGGAATGCAAGGATTCTTCAATATACACAAAACAATCAATGTGATACACCATATTAACAAATTGAAGGAGAAAAACCATATGATCATCTTAATAGATGCAGAAAAAGCTTTCGACAAAATTCAACACTAATTTATGATTAAAAAATCTCCAGAAAGCAGGCATAGAGGGAACCTACCTCAACATAATAAAGGCCATGTATGACAAACCCATAGCCAGCATCATTCTCAATGGTGCAAAACTGAAACCATTTCCTCTAAGATCAGGAACAAGACAAGGTTGCCCACTCTCACTGCTATTATTCAACATAGTTTTGGAAGTTTTAGCCACGGAAATCAGAGAAGAAAAAGAAATAAAAGGAATCCAAAACAGAAAAGAAGTAAAACTGTCACTGTGTGTCATCTGACATGATACTATAAATGGAGAATCCTAAAGATGCTACCAGAAAAGTACTAGAGCCAATCAATGAATTTAGTAAAGTAGCAGGATACAAAATAAATGCACAGAAATCTCTTGCATTCCTATACACTAATGATGAAAAATCTGAAAGAGAAGTAAGGAAACACTCCCATTTACCATTGCAAAAAAAAGAATAAAATACCTAGGAATAACCTACCTAAGGAGAAAAAAGACCTGTATGCAGAAAACTATAAGACACTGATGAAAGAAATTAAAGATGATACAGATGGAGAGATATAGCATGTTCTTGGAATGAAAGAATCAACATTGTGAAAATGACTCTACTACCCAAAGCAATCTACAGATTCAATGCAATCCCTGTCAAACTACCAATGGCATTTTTCACAGAATTACAACAAAAAATTTCACAATTTGTATGGAAACACAAAAGACGCCGAAGAGAAAAGTAATCTTGAGAAAGAAAAATGGAGCTGGAGGAATCTGGCTCCCTGACTTCAGATTATACTACAAAGCTACAGTAATCAAGACAGTATGGTACTGGCACAAAAACAGAAATATAGATCAATGGAACAGGGTAGAAAGCCCAGAGATAAAGCCATGTACATATGGTCACCTTGTCTTTGATAAAGGAGGCAAAATATACAATGGAGAAAACACAGCCTCTTCAATAAGTGGTGCTGAGAAAACTGGACAGCTACATGTAAAAGAATGAAATTAGAACACTCCCTAACACCATACACAAAGATAAACTCAAAATGGATTAAAGACCTAAATGTAAGGCCAGACACTATCAAACTCTTAGAGGAAAACATAGGCAGAACACTCCATGACATAAATCATAGCAAGATCCTTTAGACCCACCTCCTAGAGAAATGGAAATAAAAACAAAAATAAACAAATGGGACCTAATGAAACTTAAATGCTTTTGCACAGCAAAGGAAACCATAAACAAGACGAAAAGACGACCCTCAGAATGGGAGAAAATATTTGCAAATGAAGAAACTGACAAAGGATTAATCTCCAAAATATACAAGCAACTCTTGTAGCTCAATATCAAAAAACAAACAACCCAATCAAAAAATGGGCAGAAGATCTAAATAGACATTTCTCCAAAGAAGATATACAGATTGCCAACAAACACATGAAAGGATGCTCAACATCACTAATCATTAGAGAAATGCAAATCAAAACTACAATGAGGTATTACCTCACACCGGTCAGAATGGTCATCAACAAAACATCGACAAATAATAAATGCTGGTGAGGGTGTGGAGAAAATGGAACCCTCCTACACTGTTGGTGGGAAGGTAAATTGATACAGTAACTATGGAGAACAGTATGGAGGTTCCTTAAAAAACTAAGAACAGAACTACCATATGACCCAGCAATCCCACTACTGGGCATATACCCAGAGAAAACCATAATTCAAAGTCATGTAGCACAATGTTCATTGTAGCACTATTTACAATAGCCAGGTCATGGGAGCAACCTAAGTGTCCATTGACAGATGAATGGATAAAGAAGATGTGGCACATATATACAATGGAATATTAGCCATAAAAAGAAATGAAATTGAATTATTTGTAGTGAGGTGGATGGATCTGTCATACAGAGTGAAGCAAGTCAAAAAGAGAAAAACAAATACCGTATGCTAACACATATATATAGCATCTAAAAAAATATATGGTTCTGAAGAATCTAGGGGCAGGACAGGAATAAAGACGCAGACGCAGAGAGTGGACTTAAGGACATGGGGAGGGGGAACAGTAAGCTGGGATGAAGTGAGAGAGTGGCATGGACATATATACACTACAAAATGTAAAATAGACAGCTAGTAGGAAGCAGCCCCATAGCACAGGGAGATCAGCGCAGTGCTTTGTGACCACCTAGAGGGGTGGGTTACGGAGGGTGGGAGGGAGATGCAAGAGGGAGGGGATATGGGGATATAAGTATATGTATAGTTGATTCACTTTGTTATACAGCAGAAACTAACACAACACAATGTAAAGCAATTATACTCCAATAAAGTTGTTAAAAAGAAAAAAAAAATTGAAGACAACCCAAGTGAGCCCAAGTAGGGAAATGGCTTTACTAATTATAAAACAGTATGAAAAATTATTATGTAGTTATTAATATACAAATTTTAAAAGAATTATTCCTATTATACAATTTTTAAAAAATCAGGCCACAAAATGAAATGTGCATTATGCATGCATGATGATGACAATGAGAAATAGACAAGAATGTGCAAAAATACAAATAGTTGAATATGTTGTAGAATTCTGGCTTGTGTTCTGTTTTAAAGTCATTACATCATCTTTTCAATGACAGACTACATTTTAAGTAATTGAAAACAAAGTCTCATTAGCTTTGTCCTTGTATAAATTCCCAGAGAGAACACATTATTCTTATTCATTTCTACCTCTGCTACTTGTCTTTGATTTGGACGTGCTCCATCCTGTTCTCCCACTTCTCACTCCTCTAACTAGACTGGAAAAAGACCCTTCCCAAACAACAAAGCTAAAGGCACCAAGTTCAGAAGCCGTGTATCCAAATCTGCAAACGTCAGATAGGATCTGACATCTCGCCCCCAGTGTAGCAAAGGGAGACCCAGATTCTTCAATGACCGCAAGTGGCCTTGGTTTAACAAGCCTTGCCAACAAGGCACAATGTTCCCGTCCTCAGAAATAGTCCCCAGCAGAGCTTCCAGGGGCCCATAAAAATCTGTACTCTTGGAAGAATGTGACAACTCTGGCATCAAACACAGATTCAACATTTTCTATAATAAGAGAATGTTCCGTTGCATCAGGCTTTTTAAGCAGGGCCAGCACTTAGTAAAATTTTGAGGTTGTGCAAGTGAACTTTCGCCCAGCCCTAGACACCTTTCCCTGACTCCAGATAATCAATAAAAGCAGTTTACAAAGCCCCTTTTGCATCCAATTTCTCACTTTAATCTTGTGTCAGCCCAATGAGGTTGGTGTTATTTTAATTTCATGTTTCAGAGGAGGACACTGAGGCTCAGGGAAGTGAAATGACTTGTGTTAAGTCCACACAGCACGTCAATGACTGAAAAGAACATAAGTCCAGCCCCAATTTCTCCTGTATGCTGCCTCTTCTTCCATTCCAAGGGGACACACTAACCCAGTGCACCCACTCACACCAGTATTCAGTGTACTGCCATCCCAGGGACACCTATGTGTTAAAGAAAGGCAGAATGGGAAGAAGAGTATATAGCCTTGAAGAAGTCAAGGGAGATTGCTAAGAAGATGCTGAACTAGCGTGACCTACTGGCTCCTTCCCTCGAGATCCACTCTGAGGAACTACAGAGGAAAAACATTAAGTTGCAGGGAAAGCTGTAAGATCTCCCTGGAGAGGCAGAAGCTGTTTTTATTTGGCATGTGCATGTGCCTGAAATGGTCCTTACCTAAGGCAGAGGGTATCCAAGGCTGCTGTTTCAGAATAAAACAAGAAAGGAGCCATTTCTTCTTGGGGTCTTCATCTCCCCTCTCTCCCCACCCTTACTGCCTTGGGACAGACAAGGGCTGGAGCTTAGACTTCTTGAGTGAGTGTGACTGGGATATAAAGCAGGGCAGTGCAGAAACCTTATGCCGAGTGGAAGTGAGGAAAACACATGCAGATTGATTGGTCTCAGGTGGTCACTGCCCCACCCTCTCCTTCTAAACCCCCAGGGCTGGTGGATTATAATCTCTTCTAGACACTAATTCTTCCTAAAGTAAAGAATACATCTAAGATGCTATTTGGTAGGGCGAGGGGTGATTAGCTCTGGTTTTCTGATGCCTGGAATCCTCCACTTCTGGGTTTATCCTCCATCCTCAACCCCCATTTTGAACACATTGGTGTCGACATAGATGGAGGTCTGGCCTTCATCACTTTTGCCATCAGGACTGCTGGACCAAGTAGCCCATAACCCCAGAGGAATGGAAGCTCATGGGAGAAAAGAGAAGCACTAATATTTCCAAAGTAAAACAACAAACTGAGTTACAGATTCCATAGGAACCAGAGGTATTAGAACTGACAGATCAAGAATTTACATATATTTTTAAGAATTTAATTTTTTATATTTACAAAATAAGGAATGATATTAGCAATATATAAAGAAAAAATAATCAAGTAGAAATGTTGAGTATGAATATATAATCATTGAGATAATGAGCACAATGGATGGTGATTAGTAGAATAGATTCACCTGAGGAATGAATTAGAAAAATGGGAGATCAGATTGAGGAATTCTCCTTAGCAGAAAATTATTTTAAAAATGGAAACTACTTAAGGTATAAAAGGCAAAAGTAGTCCCAGGAAGAAAAAAAGGGAAAGGAAAAAAATAGATCCAAATTGAAGGAGGAAATATTTAAAGGAATAATGGAGATAATTCCCCCAGAATTAATGAATGATGAAAAGCCTCAGATTGATAGGAATCATAGCAAAAGAGGAGCAATAAGGAATATCACACTCTTAGACATAAATTATGTTAAAATTCAAGAATATCAATATTGAATCAAATATCAATTCAAGATATCAAATATCAGCATAAATTATGTTAAAATTCAAGAATATCAAATTTTACCTTATCAAAGATAAGGTAAAATTGTAAAAACCAAAACACAAAAAACACCAAAAAACAAAAACAAAAATTTCCAGAGAGAAAGAAAGACGATCCCTTACAAAGGAAGAAGAATAATCTTGATATCAGGGTTTTCAACCACATGCAAGGATGCAAGTACAGAATTTCATACCCAGCTGAACTTTCATTCAAATGTGAGGCATGATAAAAATACTCTAAGACATACACAGTCTCAGAGTATTTGTCACACAAAGATCCATGCATGAAACATTTTTTAATGACATTACATAGAAGCCAATATAAGGGATGATGGAAGAAATACGTGAAGAAAAGGTGATAAAAGATTTTTTTAAAGTTTGTGTTTGCCTTAAAAATTAACTGAGAGCAAAGAAAAGAGAAAACAAAAGCATGTCCATAAAAACGAAGAATTAAAAGTCTAGATGAACTCAATATGATAGAGTAAGGGAAGACCAAGGGACATCAGAGTATATTAATGTCCTTATCTAATATGAGAGGAGACATAGACAACTTTAAAACAATAAACAAAAAATACAAAACATGGGGAAAAGTGTGACAAATTGGAATAATAAACTAATAAAGTAGAAGAAAGTCCTAATATATGGTAACTACTAGAGATGAAAATGAACTAACTTGCCAAATTTTTTAAAAAATCCAGTTATTTTCTATTCACTAGACACATTCCTAAGCAACATATATGCAAAAAATAAAAATAAAAGGATAAAAAATGATTAATCAGGCAAGTAGAACAAAATAAAGCTGGCGTTGATGTAATACTATCAGATACTATGAGGATCACAATCTTTTTACCAAAACTAGCAAAGAGCTGTAAGGATAACTACATAACTATACCGCTTACTGCTATAAATGTGAAAATCCTAAAAAACGTTTTAGTAAATCAAATTCAATAGGGCATCAAAATGATCATATACCACACTGGACTTTTCTCAGGTACATGAGGATAGACTTAACATTAGAAAATCTGTAAGCGTAATTTACCATATCAGCTAAATATTGCTAATACAATAAGAAAAAGAAATTCAAGGCTTAATAATTGAAAAGGAGGAAATAAAATTACCATTATTTTCAGATGATGTGATTTTGTGACCAACTTTCACATTTTTTTTTTTGGTGAGAAAATTAGTCATGGCCGGAACTAGAAATTTGTAAAACCACTTAGAAAAACAGCTTGGTATTATCTCGTAAAGTTGAACTTTATGGACTCTATAACCCAACAATTCTGCTCCTATGACTATGCTTAAAGGAAATTTTGCATATGTTTACTAGAAAATGTGGATAAGAATGTTCATTGCACTACTCTACAAATTAACAAAAAAATTCCCATCAATAGGGAATGATGAATAAGCTGTAGATATTCAAATTAAATGACTACAACAACAAGCAACAATATGGACGAGTCTTCAAAACATAATATTAATTAAAAAGTAAAAATATCAAAACCATTTGTGCATGATGTACTTTTTGTAATATTAAGAACAACATTAATAAAATACACTTTTTAAAGGAATACCTATAGATGAGACAAAACTATTTAAAAAGGAAAGCAAGGGAATGATGAATACAAGATGCATGATGCTGGTTACCCTGGGTGGGTGGGTGGGGGGTGCCGGTGATTGAGTAAGGGAAGACCATAGGGAAAAATGCAGTCAAGCTACTGTCAAAGTCCTAGTGTTCACATGTGAAGGGTCATTTACAAATGCTTAATACATTAGATTAACGAAATAAGTAAATATAGTAGTGTCATACATGAAAGAAGGATTTTGATTAATCCAGTTCTAAATCCCTGAGAGCTAAAAGAAATATTTCAAATGGGAAACTTCAGGCACTGAGACCCTAGAGGTGGAGATTTCTTTGGGCAGAACTGAGTCATGTATTTAGTGGCCATTTGCTCCATTAGCCCCGTAGACATGCCTAGTTCCATAAATTTTGATACCAAACCTGTTGTAAAGATCATGTGCAAGGACTAAGTTTCCATACTCAGACACCCTGACATTAACCAGAGGTTGGGAATCGCTTCTGCTGCAGCATAAGTATCCTAACCAGTCTCCTGACCTAAGCCCTACCCTCCCTTGCAGTTCTCCATACTGCCTCCAGAGTGTTACTGCTAAATTGCAAAACTTTTCTTACATCACTATCTCTAGATCAAGTCTTTGGCAGGGTATTATATGGCCTCAGTAATCTTTCCCCAGCAAAATAGCGCTGTATTATTCACCAATCCCTGAGTACTTCCTGCAATTCCACACCAGCCTGCCTTTGCACATGCTGTTCTGTCTGTCTGAAATACCCTTATCCTTACCTGCTGACATTTCACTCATTTTCAGATCTCAGCTCCCCTTCCTCCTAATCTATGAAGACCTGGAGGGAGAAGGCAATGGGCAGGAAGGGTGGGACTATCCAGGGGTTCAAAAATAACTGCATCTTTAACATGGACAAAGTCTAGACACACAGAGTTAAACCAGTGGCAGAGCCTGCATATCACATCCAGGTTGCAACTGAGGCCTGATTCTGGTGACCTGCACCTGTGTCAGTAGTGCCAGCCTAGGTGGGCGTGAAACTCTGATCTCTTTCTCTATCTCCCAGAGGTGGTTTCTAGGCAGCAGTGTAGAAAGAGCTTGGGCTTTGGAGTCAGACTGACTTGAGTCAATTCTGGATCTACCCTTTAAAATGCACTAATTCTATGGGAATTTAAATATTAGCACTCAGAAAAATGAGAGGACAATTTAAAATAGTGCAAATGATTCTGCCTATCATTTCATTAAGTTAGCACTGTACCTCAGCAAGCATGAGAAGACACACTAGAAACTGTTGCTTATGCAAAACCACATACACTGTACTTTACTGGCAAATTAGAGGGTTTCCAAGATAATTTTGACTATCAGCAATGTTTACCTTATTCACCGATTTTGAAATCCTACTGGGTGAAATGCTACTCCGGTGTATGAGCTATGACTTTGAACAGGTCCCTCAATCTCCCTGAGCTTTGATTTCCTTATTCTTCAACTCTTTTCAGAGGGAGTCAGGTTGTATTTTCCAAAAATGATCACAGCAACATCTGCCATCCCATCTGAGCTCTCTTTCCACAGAGAGTGGGAACTATGTCTTTCCCCCTGCAATACAAGTGGATTAGTGACTTGCTTATAACCAATAAAGTAAAGCAAAAGGAATATAATCTGACTTCAGAGCTAGATCATAAAAGGCAACCCAGCTTCCACCTTTTTTTTCCTGGAACACTTGCTTTTAGAGCACTGAGCCTCCATGAAGAAGGAATTATTATAGAATTAGAAAGAATTTCAATTACCCTGAGGTCACCATGCTGTGTAGAAACACAGGCCACAGAGAGTGGCAACATGTAGGTGCTCCCATCCCAGTGGAAAGAGTAGCGTCTGCCAGACATGCGATTCATGACACCTCCAGATGATTCCAATCCACAGCTGTTGAGCCCCTCAGCCTTTGTATCTCCCAGCTGAGGTCTCGGACATCATGGAGCAGAAACAAGCTATTCTTTTTGTGACCCGTCTGAGCTCCTGACCTCCAGAACCAATGCTCATTATAAAATTGTTCTTTTATGACACCAAGTTTTGGGGTCTTTTTTTAAAACAAATTTTATTTATTTATTTGGCCGTGTCACTTGGCTTGACCAAGTGACATGGCCTGACCCTGTCACTTGGGCTTTGGAGTCAGACTGACTTGAGTCAATTCTGGATCTACCCTTTAAAATGCATCAAATCTATGGGAATTTAAATATTAGCCCTCAGAAAAATGAGAGGACAATTTAAATAGTGCAAATGATTCTGAACTTGACATGGTCAAGTTCCCCGACCAGGGGTTGAACTCGGGCCATGACAGTGAAAGCATCCAATCCTAACCACTAGACAACCAGGGAATTCCCTGGGGTTGTTTTTAAAGCAGCAATAGAAACCAAATCAAAGATTTTTCTGAGGGGACTTCCCTGGTGGCGTAGTGGTTAAGAATCTGCCTGCCAATGCAGGGAACACGGGTTCGAGTCCTGGTCCAGGAAGGTGCCACATGCCACAGAGCAGCTAAGCCCATGCGCCACAACTACTGAGCCTGCGTGCCACAACTACTGAAGCCCACGCACCTAGAGCCCATGCTCTGCAACAAGAGAAGCCACCACAATGAGAAGCCCGTGCACCACAACGAAGAGCAGCCCCCGCTCGCCACAACTAGAGGAAGCCTGCACGCAGCAATGAAGACCCAACGCAGCCAAAAATAAATAAATAAATAAATTAATTTTTTTAAAAAGATTTTTCTGAGGACTGAACAAAATAATTTACATAAAGTACCTGGCAAAAACCACACGTGCAGAAAATGGTGGCTGGTACCAGTATTGTGTTCTATGACTGGCCTAGCAGCCACTTTATTTTTCTGGGGCTAAGGCTTCTCTTTAGGAATACTGACTGAATAACTCAAAAGTTTGTTGTGTGGGTTGAATAGGATGATGGATGTGAAAGCACTTTGGAAACTGTGATGCTCTGTACAAATCAAAGGAATTCTTACATTTATATTATATCTGTCCACTAATGGCTCAGGATAGGAGGGCACTCATAATCCTTCAGTGGCAGTCAGTGTCTGAAATTCTGAGATCAAAGGGTCTTGGCCTGAGGCCACACATTCGTTAATTTCAACGTTTCATTTAATAAGCTTTTATTAAATGCCTACTGCAAGCAGAAAACTGTTCAATGTTGTGAGTTTTCTGTAGGAATTAGGGTACTCGATTCAGTCCCCTAAGAAAATTCAGGATAGTCAAGAGGACAGGAAATAAATGTAATGCTGGTAGAATGGAGGCTTTCTTCTGGGCTTCCTAAAAGAGAGGGAGGAGGAAGAGGACTAATGAGGCTTGAGAACCTGCAATGTACCAGGTACTGTGCCAGGCTCTTTACATATTGTCTTACTCAGTTCTCACGATGACTCTATGACATGGGCTATTTATTAGTAGACTTTACAAACAAGAAAACAGATGCTTGGAGAGATTAAGAATCTGTCCCAAGTTTACAGCAGTAGTAAGTCAGCCCTGAAATCCGGGTCTGGAGATACCCCACCATACTGCTACTCTTAAATATTGTTTTCTGCCTCAAAGAATTGTTTCTCCAGGCAGACCACCAAAAATTTTCTCATCTGAGATTCAAATAGTTGCTTATTAGATGATAAAATTCCTGCCTGTTCAATTAATTTTCTTCTGAAATTTTATGTTAAAATAATTAACAATAGTATCCCATCAGCACAGAAGTTTAGCATTTACAAAGCATGTTCACATCTTTCTCTTCCTGGGTCCTCCAAAAGTACTGTGGCTGGGACCTAATGTTATACCGAAAGTCTCACAGATAATAAGTGAGCAAATGATTGCACTTGAGTTTGCTGCTACATTGTAAGAGGAATAAATATTCCTTAATGGTATGTGTTTTGTCTTATGTATTACTTGATTTTAAGGACGGCGGAAAATTTTATAAAGGCTTGTCATCATGTTGCAGATGTCTTACGAATCATGATGCTTATCCTGTCAACGATACAATATACATCTCATGACACAATACGCATGTACATTTTGGACAGAAATATTAAATCCATTTTTAAAATATCTTAATAATTGTGATTATTTTTGGTTGACTTCCTGTCAGCTCAGGTGAGATGATTACTGCATTTTCCTTGAAATATGACTGGCAGAGAGTTTTTACAAAGAGTAGAAGGGTCGGTATTTCCATTTCCTTGTTTGGTTATGCTTGCAGCATAGGTATCTTCTTCAATCCACTGCTTGTCAAACCCTTTTAAGGCAGAAACCATTCTAACTCATTTAAGTTCATTTCAGAGAGGTTAGTTTAGTTGAAACTGTATAATATAACCCATAGAGCCACTTGATAGGGCTCATGTAAACTTGAGAATGTCACGATACACTGAGAGCCTAAAAAGAATGAAAGTGATTGCCACACCATTCAACTCCCATTCTGCCTTCAAGACATCTCAGGTACGTTACAAGAATGCAATTGTCTCATGTATGTATTAGCACCAATATGGGTAGCAGTGCCCATCCACTTATTAAACATTGGTAAAGTTTTCTTCCTTTTTTAGATTTATATTATAAAAATAGAAATTCTCAGTGGTTACATAAATCTACATATGTGAAAATTACATAGAACTACACACATACATATACACACACACAAAGAAGTGTAAGTAAAAATTGGAGAAATCTACACAGGGTCTGTGGACTGTACCGATGTAGATTTCCTTCTTTTGATATTAGACTATAGTTATGCAAGATGCTACCACTAGGTGAAGGATATAATTCCATCTCCTTCAATTCTGTCTTTGCAACTTCCTGCAAATCCATAATTATTACAAAAATTACATAAATAAAAGTTCTTATATCTTTGTGGCAACCCAGTGGATTGTTGGATGCACCTCTAAACGTGCCCTTTTTGAAGACCATGGCTCTGGCTCACTGTGAGATCTGGGAAAAGTAGTTTCCTCTCTTCAGGCCATTTTTCTCAACTATAAAATGGATAGGTTGGCTCAAAACTCTACTCATCTCTAAAATTCTAGGATTGTATATGCATGATTTTGGGGAGGTGTACATCTCTCTCAGGTTGTACGATCATGGAACATCTCCAGTTGGTAGGAGGAAATGTGGTCAGCTGTTTGGTATCAAGTCCTCTGTCCTTGACTTGAAGCCATTCACCCCTTCCCACAGGCTCCTTCTAAGGGTCTTCTGACTAAGCAATACTCAGAAAATTGTAAAATATTTTCATCAAAAACCTTGAAAAAAGCATCACAGAGACAGGAAAAAAGAAAAACCTAACATTACCAGCTGAAGATGATGTCTTCAGTGCCAGACCTTCAGAATCCATTTAGAGCACTTGGTAGCTATACCATGATTTCATGACTTGTTCAGGCTGTCCAGAATGCTAGCTGCATAGGAAAACACCCTTTCAGCAGCTAACTTGGAAGAGATGTAAAGGGATTTGTAAGTCAGACTCAGACCCTGCAGGAATTTGCAAATGTCACCTTGACCCTGAAGGGGGAAAGTTGATTGTTCTCCAGGGCATAGCAGTTAAGAAGCTCATCCTTGGAGAAAACCAAGAGGTGGGCCTATATCTTTTTCATATCTATAGACAATCTCTTAACCTTGGTAACTTCTCAGTTGGGAAGATATATTTACTTTGAATATGGGAACCAGAAAGAACAGTAAATGTCATGGTTCTCATGTTGGTCACATCTTAGAGCATTTTCAGCTATGGATCTTCCTTTGGCCAAGCTATTTCTTACTTCCCTTCTTTTGTTCTTTTTTAAGAGGATTTTTTTGAGCAGTTTTAGATTCACAGCAAAATTGAGTGGAAGGTAGAGAGATTTCCCATAAATACCCTGCTCTTATACATGCGTAGCCTCCCCCATTAACAACATCCTGCACCAGAGTTGTATATTCATTATGATTGAACTGACACATCGTTATCACCTAGAGTCCACAGTTTACATTAGGTTTCCTCCTTGGTGTTGTACATTCCATGGGTTTGGAAAAAAGTATAATGACATGTATCTGCCATTGTAGCATCAAAGAGAATTGTTTCATTGCTTTAAAAATCTTCTGTTTTCTGCCTATTGAGCCTTCCTTGCCCCCTAGCTCCTGGCAATCACTTATCTTTTTACTGTCTCTATAATTTTGCCTTTTCCAGAATGTCATATAGTTGGAATTATATGGTATGTAGTCTTGTCAGATTGTCTTCTTTCACTTAGTAATATGCATTTATGTTTCCTCATGTCTTTTCATCGCTTGGTAGCTCATATTTTTAGTGCTGAAAACATTCCATTGTCTGGATATACCACAGTTTATTTATCTATTCACCTACTGAAAGGTATCTTGGTTGTTTCCAAGTTTTAGCAATTATAGATAAAGCTGTTATAAACATCCATGTGCAAATTTTTGTGAGGACATAAGTTTTCAGTTTACTTGGGTAAATACCAAAGAGTATAACCGTTGGATTGTACAATAAGAGTATGTTTAGTTTTGTAGAAACTGCCAAGCTTTCTTCCAACATGGCTGTACCTTCTTGCATTCCCACCAGTGAATGAGAGCTCCTGTTGCTCTACATCCTGGCCAGCATTTGGTGGTGTTATTGTTATGGATTTTGACATCTAATAGGTGTGTAGTTGTGTCTTATTGTTGTTTTAATTTTCAATTCCCTAATGACATATGATGTGAAGCATCTTTTCATATGCTTACTTGTCCTCTATATATCTTCTTTGGAAAGGTGTCTGTTCGGGTCTTTTGCCCATTTTTTAAAATCTATTAGTTCATTTTCTTAGTTTTGAATTTTAAGTGTTCTTTGTATATTTTGGATAACAATCCTTTATTAAATATGTTTTTTGCAAATATGTTCTTCCAGTCTGTAACTTGTCTTCTCATTCTCTTGACACTGTCTTTCACAGAGCAGAAGTTTATACTTTTAATGGAGTCCAGTTTTTCAATTATTTCTTCCATTGATCATGGTTTTTCTAAAAAAGTATTGCCAAACTCAAGGTCATTTAGATTTTCTCCTATGCTATCTTCCAGGACTTTTAGAGGTCTGCATCTCATATTTAGGTCTACAATCCATTTTGAGTTAATTTTTGTGAAAGGTTGAAGGCTTGTGTCTAGATTTTTTTTTATATGCGTATATTCATTTGTCCCAGTACCATTTGTTGAAAAGACTTATCTTTGCTCCATTGTATTGCCTTTGTTCCTTTGTCAAAGATCAGTTGACTGTATTTAAGAGAATCTATTTCTTGGCTCTCTACTTTGTTCCATTGATTTTATTTTATTTTTTGTCAATACCACACTGTTTTGAATATTGCAGCTTTAGAGTAAATCTTAAAGTTGGTTAGTATTAGTCCTCTGTCTTTGGTCTTCTCCTTCAATATGAGTTGACTATTCTGTGTCTTTTTGCCTCTCCACATAAACTTTAGAATTAATTCATCAATACTTACCAAAAAAAAAAAAAAAAACAACTTGCTGAAATTTTTACTGGGATTGCATTGAATCTATACATCAAGTTGGGAAGAGCTGGCATCTTGACAATATTGAGCCTTTCTACCATAAAAATGGAATATTTTTTCATTTATTTAGTCCTTCTTTGATATTTTTTATCAGAGTTTTGTGGTTTTCTTCATATAGATCTTATATTTTTCGTTAGGTTTATACCTAAGTATTTTATTTTTTTTGGAGTGCTAATGTAAATGTAGTGCTTTTAATTTCAAATTCTACTTGTTCATTTCTGGTCTATAGGGAAGTAATTGACTTTTGTATATTAATCTTGTATCCTGCAACCTTGCTATAATCACTTACTAATTCCAAGAGTTTTTTTTGGTTGATTCTTTCAGATTTGCTAGGTAGACAGTCATGTTAACTAAGAACAAAGACAGTTTCATTTCTTCCTTCCCAATCTGTATGCCTTTTATCTATTTTTCATGCTTTATTGCATTAGTAAGGACTTCCAGTATGATGTTGAAAAGCAGCCTTATTCTTGATCTTAGAGGGAAAACAGAGTTTCACTATGTATGATGTTAGTTGTAGGTGATTTTTAGATGTTCTTTATCAAGTCGAAGAAGTTCTCCTCTATTCCTAGACTGCTGAGAGTTTTTATCGTGAAAAAGTGTTGAATTTTGTCCAATGCTTTTTCTGCATCCATTGATATGATCATGTGATTTTTTCTTTTTTATCCTGTTGGTATAATGGATTACATTAATTGACTTTTGAATGTTGAACAATTCTTGCATTCCTGAAATAAATTTCACTTCATCATGTTATATAATTATTTTAAATTTTATTTATTTATTTATTTATTTTTGCGGTACGTGGGCTTCTCACCATTGTGGCCTCTCCCGTTGCGGAGCGCAGGCCCAGAGGCCATGGCTCACGGGCCCAACCGCTTTGTGGCATGTGGGATCTTCCCGGACTGGGGCACGAACCCGCGTCCCCTGCATCGGCAGGCGGACTCCCAACCACTGCGCCACCAGGGAAGCCCCTATAATTATTTTTATACATTGTTAAATTCAATTTGCTAACATTTTGTTGAAGATGTTTGTATCTATGTTCATGAGAGGTACTGGTCTGTAGTTTTCTTCATCTTTGACTGGTTTTGGTATTAGTGTAATACTGGTCTCATAAAGGGAGTTAGGAAGTACTCCCTCTGCTTCTATCTTCTGGAAGAGATTGTAGAGAATTAATACAATTTCTTCCTTTGAAGTTTTGTAGAATTCTCTGTTGAATCTACCTGGGCCCCAATTTTTAAAAAATATTTACTGAGATATTTATAGATTCACGCTCAGGCCTAAGAAATAATACAGAGAGATCCCATGTGCCCTTTACCCAGTTCCCCACAATGATACATCTTGCAATACTATAGTGCAATATCATAACCAAGATATTACCATTGATACAGTCCACCTCTCTTATTTGTATTTCCCATTTGTGTGAGAATTTAGCATTTAGTATACACATGTATACATATTTACCACATGTGTAATCTTATTACTGAGTATCATAGTCAAGATACAGAAAAGTCCAGATTTCTTTTCATCCTTTCTGCAGCAGTTTGGACACTACACTGCTAAGTGATGGAAACTCACTGGAACACGTATCAGTGCATTACCTTAGTTTCATTTGTTACAACTCATGGGTGTTTCTAGGGTCTCCTTTGTTCTATTATCCCTAGAACTGGCCTCACAGGCCATTGCAAGGGACAATGGTTGATGGGCTTATTTCTGCAACCGAGTTGCTGAATTCAGCCTCTTGTACTTGTCCAATACACATCACATTTTAACTGTTAGAAGCTGATGAAAATGACACAACCTCCTTCCCCAGATGAAATCACCTACCTACATTTATAGGACTGAGGGATAGCACTTCAGATCCGTGACAGTCAACATAACAAGTGTCATGTTCAACTTAACTTCTGAGATTCTAAGATACAGTTAGGTCTACACAGTGCATTGATGGTTTAGAGGAAAAAGTACCACTTAATATAATTTATCTATTCATTAAACAAGTTTTAAGAGATGATTATGTGTCATCTTTGATAGGGCTACAAAGATAAATTGAGCTAAGATTTTTGCCCTAAAATAATGTATATGCTAACCAGGGAAATATAACACATAAATTTAAGTAGTGTTTTTCCCACTACTTCATTTCACAGCTTTGTGCTCTAGCCAAACAAACTACCCATTCACTAGTTACCGAACTTCTCATGGTTTCCCTGCCTCTGCCTTTGTTCACAGTATTTCCTCTGATTGGCCTCCTCTTGCTTCTCATGACCATTTCTTTCCCTAAACCAAGATCAAATGCAAAATTCTCCATGAAGACTTTTCTGATACCCCTAAACAGCAAGTGATCTCTCTCCCCTCTAAGGTCCTTTATATTGGCTTTAAAATGTCGTACTTTGTATTTGCGTTACTTATCTCCGTGTCTGGGATCCCTGGTAGATATAAGCTCTGAAGGCAGAATTTATGTCCAGGATGCTGAGGACCCATGGCTCACCAGATACAATCATATTTTGATACAGCATGGCTAATTTCCATAGCAATTGTTACTCCTATTTCCCCTTCTTCCTCTCTGCATATGAAAATGAAAATGTGGTTATGCCGCAAATATTTGACATGGACCTTAGAAAACACGAGCCCAAAGCACAGGACAACATAATCTTCTTACATTTTTTTCCTAATATTTGTTTTATGATCCTGAAAACATTCTCAGACTTCCTGTGGCAAAGATCATTCTCCTAGTTTCTAAGCAAGATCCCCTAAGGAATTAAGAGATTGGGCAATATTCTGCTAGGGAATAGCAGAGCTGGAAGGTACCTTAGGGATTATCTAGTTCAATCAACTTGTTTTAAATACAGGGGAATTGAGGCTTGGAAGGAAAATGAGGCCTGTTCAAGGTCACAAAGTGATTTACGGGCCAAGCTGGACATAGAGCATGGGTCTCTTGGTGGTTACTGCAATTCTTTGTCTATATACAATGCCAAGTTGCCAAGCTGACCCTGCTCTTACCCAACATCCTGTCTGAAGTTTCTGTCTGAAATGAGCCTAGGCCATTACAAGCACACAGAGGGCTGTGGGAGAGGGGTCTGAGCAGTCTTTGCCCTGGAAGTGGAGCAAGGATCAAACCGGTTCTTTCTTCCAAAGCAAAACCAGCTCTTTAACTTACAGGTCAGAGAGGCCGGAGGGGAGTGCCTCTCAGCCTCAGCTTACGCAGAGCCCCAGCATCAGGGAGTATGAAGGCCCTTCTCCTGGGGGCAGGTGGATCTCCTGCTTCAGTCTCTGCAGAATGAAACCAGATGATGGGGAAGACCAGAGCAAGGCACTTGACCCAGGAGAAGCAACACTCGGTCAAGGTGCAGACAGACTCCATCCAGCATGGCTCAGAGACGTACTTCCTGAGTGACTGTGAGTCACTTCACATCTCATCAAAAATGGGGAAGGAGGTATGCAGAAGGAAAAGGAATTATGCTTTAAACCTAGTATTACCTTTGAGCCTTACAACTGCTCTTGGGGCCAGATACAGAGAGCATTTTCCTCACCTATTTCCTTTGTAATACAGTAGAAAAGCTATTTTTAAAGAAGGAATTGAAGTGGACCAGCCCTGAATATCAGACATTGTTATTAGTAAATCTGATCGGTTTCATATCTTAAAGGTGCATATAACCTTGGTCTTCCATTTCTTCTTCAAGAGGAAGCCATATGGCTTCACAAACCCTCCAGCCAGGGGAACACTTTCTTTTTGATAATCTTGCTTTGGATGTGATTTGCCCAGAGTCATGAGAAAGACAGCAGCAGAAAAAAAATTACAGATAGATTGCCTGACTCCTAGTTCCCATTCCCTGTTGTTGGAAGAACATAAAGAAAGTAAGAAAGGAAGCGGGTCTCCAGAGAGATAGAATGGCTATTCCTAAGTCTTTTTTAAAAATAAGCTTCAGATAATCACAAGTTCGAGGTCAGAAGATAACTTAAGGCCATCAGAAGTGGGCCAGATAGGACTCAGGTTCTCTAGAGAATTCTGGCCTTTTGGCAGCCAGATACAGTACTGAACGCCAAGCCAGCCTGTGTTTGGGCACAGGTCCAGTCTCCAGCCCCCTGAGCCCAGGCTCCTTGTGCATCTCAGAGCCCGGCAGCAAGCAGCGTCCGTTCCTGAACATACGCTTTTAATCAGAGACACTGGGACCAGGAGGGGACCTCAGGCATGATTTAATTCCTCTCACTTTGCAGATGTAGAAATTGAAGGCCAGATTGGGGGACGGGATGTAGAATGCTTGCACGACGTCACTTGGCAATTTAGGAAACAACACGGTAGGGTGGAAAGGGGTGACTTTGGGGCGGTAACCTGGTTTGAAATCCCAGCTCTGCCAGTTATCAGCCAGGAGACCCCAGGTAAGTCACTTAACCTCTCTGGACATCAATGTCCTAATCTGTAAAACTGGGGGGCCGGGGGCATAATTGCATTGCCTAAATGACAAGATTTTTGATATTAAATGACATGAAAAATATCAGTAATTTGTAAATAGGAAGTTATTATTCATACTTTAATGTTAGGATTGAATTATAATAAAAACACACAGCCTAATAACAAAAGTGCACTTTTCCGAGTGCCATCCACATGCCAAGGGCTTCACATACACCATTTCTTTTAATGCCTGCTGAGACCCAAGGAGGACTCTCACCAGTAACCATACGCTTGGAGCAAGGTTTAAACCAGGTCATATACACAGCAGGATTTCAACACAGTCTCTTACACAGTCCAGAAACCTGGACCTGGGCTTCCATTCCCAGGCCACACTTGACTCCCTCTTCTCTCACCTCCTTTCTAGTGAAGGGGAAGCTCTTGGCTGTTGAGGGCAGGACACTCTTCCTCGTGTCTGTTTGTCCCAGGAGATATCACAGTGCTCTCTCTGCACAAGGTGAAATATCAGTTGAAAATAAATAAGTAAATTAATTAATTTAATTTAAATTAGTTTAATTAAATAAATAGTGACCTGATAGATAAATTAATATTTCTCTTTCAAAAATAATTTTATTGAGGAATAATGGGGTGGGAAGGCGTCTTTGATTTCTATCCAGAATCCATCAACTTTCAGCTAAGCCAAAAGGAAGATAGGGATGTTCCAAGATAATTAAGCCATGTAGAAAACCTGAGCTTGCCAAGGGTTTCAGACAAGAAGTTGAGTCTGCATAAAGAACAGACTTGTGGTTGCCAAGGGGGAGGAGGCTGGGGGAGGGATGGACTGGAAGTTTGGAGTTGGTAGATGCAAACTATGACATTTAGAATGGATAAACAACAAGGTCCTACTATATAGTACAGGGAACTATATTCAACACCCAGTGATAAACCATAATGGAAAAGGATATAAACAAAAGAATGTCTAGATGTGTATAATTGAGTCACTTGGCTGTACAGCAGAGATGGGCACAACATTGTAAATCAACTATACTTCAATTTAAAAAAAAGAAAAAAAAAAAGTTGAGTCCGTAAGTTACAATCTGGCCATTTGTAAAGAGCTCTTCCTGTTTGCTTCCATAAACATCTTCTCTGTTAGCCTCTCAACAAACTGACTGATGTGCCCAGATATAATTTCAGGACCTTCCCTAGTAATGCCCCCATCCCATTTCTAGTTTAACACACTCCTTTGTTACCTGATAGGACATTGCTGGTATTTTTTCAGTCTCTCTTCGTGAAAGGACTTATCTGCCAATGAGACTGTGCTTTATAGTCAAATTCCTTGGTGCAGAAGTAACTGCTCTTTCTCCCAGGACTCAAGACCCTTAATCTTCATTCCAACAATGTTGCAGACTTTCCTTCCTTGGCAGACTGCATTTTTCTGAAGATGACTGCAACAATCTCTCCCATACCATGTGCTCTTCTAGAAACTTGCCCCTCCTCCCATCAGAAGGTGGGGTCTAAGTCTTCTTTTGAATCTGAGCGGGGTTATGACTGGGTGCTAATCATTTCAATACAGTGTAAGAGACGATGTATGGTTTCTGAAGCTATGTCGCTCAAGGCAATGATGCTGTTTCCTCCTTGTTCACATGGAGCCCTGAGTTGCCAAAGAAGCAGTCCAACTGCCCTGAATCTGCCACGCTGTGTGGTCCCCACACAGAGGGACCACATGGAGGGGTCCTGAGAGATGCCTGGCCTGCCCCCAGCTGCTCCAGTACCCCCTCCCCAACTCTTCCAGCTCTAGCCCCTGTCTGAAACAACACAAGAGCCCTGAGCCAGAACTACACAGCCCAGCTGCTACTGAACTCCTTACTCACAGTTTAAATCGCTAAATGCAGCCATAGCGACTGGCACATACCCCTTTTTCCATCCTGTGCTGCACCTGGTTACTGTCAGTGCATCTCTGGTATCCAGGAAAACACTCGGCCATGTCCCTTTCTTCCGCTATTTGTTAGTAGCAACACCCTGGTTCCTTCACCTACCACATGAATGCTCTTAGTAAGATCACATCTCAGACCTGGTTTCCCTGAACAGAAAAAGGGGAATAAGGATTGTTTCCCAACAGCACCATCTGAGAGGGCTCTACAGTTATTGCTTTTTATTATATTGTACAACACTCACTCCACATTCTTCTGAGAAAGTTCACATACACCATCTCGTTTTAATCTTTACAACAACTTTATGAGGCAGCTGGGAAGATGTCATTATCCCTCTTGTCAGTGGAGGAAAATGATATCCAAAGAGCTTGAATGACTTAGGTAGGTCCAAGGAGCACTTGGTCCAGTCAGAACCAGAGTCCAGATCTTCTGCTTTCTGGAACCTGGTCCTGGTCTGCACCATCCCATGGAATACCAGGGTTTCTAACCTGCTCTAGTTTCCTCTCCACTTATAGCCTATCTCTCTTCCCTAAGAGTCTGCTCCATTTTTTCTGCTGCCTCTAACCAACCCTCTCTCCATCTTCAGCTCTACCAACTTGGTACAGACTCAGCTGATCACAGCCTTATAGTGTCCCCCTGGATCATCACTCTCAAAGAAACATGAGAAGGGGTGCTGGATTGCTTTGAATTCTCCATGAATGAACAAGAGTTTATATTTCAGACAGCCAAAGCCAGAATCCATTTAGAGCTTCCCTCACTAACCTCACATATTTGGGATTTCAACCAACCCAATCAAATTAATCTCCTAGAAGTGAGAAATCCCCACCTGGGAGGTTACCTAGCCCACTCCTGGCTGACCCACAATGGCAAAGTGAGATAATAGCCAACCTGGGTCTTGACCTCCAGTATTGTGGCTTCAAAGCCAAGATGTGTTTTACCCCTGGCATTGGGCACAGAGAAAAAAAACTGCAAAACTTCTGCTCAGCGCTTCCAGTTGAGTGCTGTTCATCACAAAGCAGAACACGGCAAACAGTCAAGGAAGGTACTTCAGCCTCTTATGGGAAAGCCATGGGCCTCAACACACTCAGAACCCAAGGTAATACACCTTCAAGTACCAAATTTGGGGTCCAAGGAAGATGGTTCTGGAGTGTTATTTAGTTCTCTTGGGTTTGCAAGGACTTAGAGAGCTTTGAGGAAGTTTCAAAGGGGAGAGTCAAAACCTATTTAGTGAACCTAAATTTTAGAAGTTGTAAGGGCACTAAGTAAATATATGATTCCAGGGTAATCAGTCCTCTCCTGTCCCTTCTTTTGTAAAGGGATGAACTGGAAGTGGTCTGAAGAGCCAGCTCTACCGTGTTCTACTGTGATGTTCTGGAAAGTTACGTAATCTTTCTGAGCCCCAGCTTCTACATCTGTAAACTGAGAATAATAGCTACATAAAGAGATTGCAGTGATAATTAAATTAGATACTATGTGTGGAAAAGCATAGTCGTGCATCTTGAACTAAGTGGTTGGTAAATGTTTTTTCCCTTCCACCAACTCCTTCGCCTTACATTCTAATATTCTCTGCTCTCTGACCAAATTTACCAGACGATTGCTTGCTTTTTTCTGACCCTAATGAAGTCAGAGAAGGTTAGTGAGGTCATGGTGCATAAACCATTCTGAGGGTCGAGGGTGAGTTTTAGGTAAATTGTGGTTTTAATGTTTAAGAAAGAGCCCATAACTAGTGGGGGTTTCCATTTTTTGGTGGCAAGATGCACAAGCACAGGTCTGCAGTAACACACAGCTTCTCGGCTCTCAGCAGTCTTGTGGCTGAAAGATGTTTTAAAAGCTCCTGTTTTCAGAAGACTGTTACTGATTAACAAAGTGTCGTTTCTATTTTTAGTTCCACAAAGAGAAAGGCAAGTGAAATTTGCCCCATCTCACCATCTCCAAATGGGCAATATTACTGAGCAATATTTAATGTCCTCACAACATCTGTTTGGTTTTATTTTTAATAGTTTTAGGTCCATATTGAAAGTGCAAGTTCATGGGTAATCCATATGTCCAAAATCGAATGCCCAACTGGATAATCCCCTTCCAAAATCTTTTCCCTTCCACTTTAGAATCAGAGCGTTTGTCACGTGCCACGACATATATATTGAGTGAAGAAGAGATTAAGCTGGAAAATTCTATGTTTCTAAATTACTGGTGATTATAGTGATAGGAGTGCACACTTGCAGAGCATTTTATAGATGGCAAAGCGCTTTCATTGCTAGAGCTTCTGTTAGGTTTCCCAAATACCCTGTGAGGTAGAGGTGGAAGGAAATTTTATCCCCAAATGATAGATGAGAAAATAGACAGTTTGAGGGTTTAAGTGACTTACCCACAGTCAAGGTGTGTTTCCTGAGACACGGTGCCCCAGGAAGATCTCTGGCCGATTAGAGGTACAGAGCCGAGGAGTTCATCAGTTTCCAATCCCAGTAATACGTGAGCTACATGCTGGTCCGCCCAAACTGGGAAGCTGGTAGAGGGACGCTTGGGCACTGCCCACTAGCCTACTCAGGTGCTAGGTACAGGTTGGAAGGAAGAAAACAGGAGCCCCAGTGCTCAGGGACTGGGGAGCTCAGGGTAAATGTGGTGTATGAGTTTCCTATTGCTGCTGTAACAAATTACCACCACAGACGACTTAAAACAACACAAAGCTATTCCCTTACAGTTCTGCAAGCCAGAAGTCCAAAACTGGTTTTTCTGGGTTTAAAGTCAAAGGTGTTAGCAGAGAGGGTTCCTTCTGGAGGCTCTAAACAGAATGTGTTTCCTTGCCTTTTTCAGCTTCTAGAGGCTACTTGTACTCTTTGATTTCGTCTTCCTCCATCTTCGAGACCATCACCCCAATTTCTGTTCCCATTGTCACACAGCCATCTCTCTGACTCTGACTCTCCCACATCCCTCTTACAAAGACCTCTGTGATCACATTGGACCCATCTGGATAATCCAGGAAACTCTTCCCATCTCAAAATCCTTAACGCAGTCACATCTACAAAGTCCGTTTACCATGGAAGGTAACATAGTCACAGGTTCCTGGGATTAGAACATGGGCACCTTTGGGGTCATTACTCAACCTACTACAGGTGACAAGGTGGCAGGTGGATGGTGGCAGCCGTTTTTTTGCTGGTAAATGCATCGCTCGCATGGCTGTGTTTGTCTGTCTGAAAGCCACACTCTTCACTGCCACCTGACATGTAGAGGCCAGAATAGAACCCATGTCTTCTGATTCCAAGTAAAGTGCTCTTTCAGGCACAGCATACTGGCCATCTCAAAGCTATATTTACGTTCATCTTTTTGCAAATACCGCACCCTGGTATAGATGGTAATTAATATTTGCATAATGCTTTAGAGGCTATAATGTCCTTTTCTATTTACATGAAGTCATTTAAATCCCTACAATAGCCCTCTGAGACCGTTATTATTAACACATTTTACATATGAAGAAGCTAAGGGCTAGGAGGTGTGAAGTGATTTGTCCAAGGTCACCCAGCTGGCAAGGGCAAGACCACAATGCAAATCTGAAAAGTTCCCCCATGCGCAGCTCTAAATAATGAATCCACATTCAAGTTCACTTTGCTAGAGGTGGTAGCTTATCTTTTGGGGATACTATGAAAGCAGCTGGGATCTCCAGTATGATTTTGAGAGAAAATTAGTCAATAAATGTGAAAGTGCTTTGTAGCAGTATGACTCACGACTACACAAAGGTATTGATGGCATTATTCTCATCATCATTCTTAACATCATCACCATCCTCACCATCATCACCATCCTCAAGTGCCCGCAGACCAAGAGAATTCAAACGGGTCAACATCTCTAATTGCTGTGTTTAAAACATTGACCCCAACTGTCTCGCAGTCCCTGGGGATGGTGGCTCAGGGTTCTGTGGTTTCTTGGCCACTGTGCAGGTGTGGTTGGTGGGAGCAGAGCTCTGAATGGAGAAGCCAAGGTCCTGTGCCCTTGCAGATAAACAGGGTGACCCCTCGCACGATGAAGTAGGCGTTCCCCGAAAAATCCACTTTGTGTGAAAGGACCCTAAGACCGTTTCAGGAGCGTGGTGGTATTTTATAGCTTTTACTGTTTTTTGGTTTTTTTGGTTTTCTTCATCTTTCTCTTTTTTTCGATGAGACCACTTGCTCTGTGTTTCAAATGTGTCTAATTTGGTGGGGAGGAGGGGGACTGGGAGGTTCAATGGTGGGTCCACGGGAGTGAGATGCAGAGCGCCACTGCCGAGGCCTGGCAGCCATCTGGCAGGTGGAACTCCGTTCACCCCCCACCCCGCCACCCCCGCTTCCTCCCCTCACCTTTTTTAAAGAGAAGCAGCGAGCTTCTGAAATGTGCAACTTCAAAACCAGACCAGAAGTCTACTGAAAAGGAATAACCAAGGCATCCTCCAACTGCGGCTGAGTAGTCAGCCGGCCCCCACCTCATTTGAGTGAGACCGCCAAGAGCCCTCACGTGGCGCTTGGGCCACAGGACCACAATTAGGAAACACTCCCTGCCCCTCACAACGGCCACCCTTGCTAGGCAGTGGGGACGGAAGAGAGGCAGGTGCATTCAAATCATCCTGGTTTGACCAAGGGAAATGAAGCACTAAAACAGCTTCATCCCACAATGAGTCAGGATGGGGGAAGGGAGTGTGAGGCTGGAGCCCTCTGACCCTTCTTGGGAACAAGTCTTGCTTCTGGTCACTCAGCCCTGTGAACCCAGTGTCTGGCGTGAGCCTTCAGTTCTCGTGCTCCATTGCTGTGGGACAGGAGGCACTACACTGCCGGGGGCCTCTCTTAACAGTTGGTCCCACCTGTAAGCATAGTTGCTTATCAGACAATGTGTCCCTGTCCCCAACAACTGTCACCTCTGCCTGCTCCAACTCTACCCACACCTCAGGCCTGTAACCCACCTCTTCTAAGAAGTCTTCCCTCATGCCTCTGATAAATCTAGAAATCTCCTCTTCCTCAGAACCACCTTTATCCCTTCTCTCAGATACTTATGGATAACATTTTTTTAATGAAAATAATTTCTCGGGGCTTCCCTGGTGGCGCAGTGGTTGAGAGTCCGCCTGCCGATGCAGGGGACACGGGTTCGTACTCCGGTCTGGGAAGATCCCACATGCCGCGGAGCGGCTGGGCCCGTGAGCCATGGCCGCTGAGCCTGCGCGTCCGGAGCCTGTGCTCCGCAACAGGAGAGGCCACGACAGTGAGAGGCCCGCGTACCGCAAAAAAAGAAAAATAATAATAATAATAATAATTTCTCACCTCTTAAGTCAGGCACCCTGCTAAGCACTTTCACACTTGCTGTTTAATTTGCTGCATAGCACCCTGTAATATTAGACAGAAACTACTTGAAGACAGAGGTTGTGTCTGATTCATCTCTCCATGCCCTACCAGCCACGACGCTCTCAATAAATAGCTATTAGGTTAATAATTTTAGAAAATTATTTGAAAAAGTTGTAAATTAGTAGAGACTTTGCCGTCAGCATGGAATGATCTCTTGGTCCACATCCTACTCCAGGAAGCCAGGGTGACTTCAGTGAGAACCTGCCCTATGGGAATCCCTGCCTGCTTAAGGGACTCTTCAGAGGGAACATAGAATACACTTATGGTCTACCTTGGGGCTTCATCTATTCCAGCCCTGAATATCTCCCTGGGGACACTCACTTGGTTCTAGAGTATTAAGTACCATCGATATCCTGAGGTCTCCTGAATCTCTCTCTCCATCTCTCCCAACCACAGCATTTGTCTTCCAGATGCGCCCCTCATCTCCAGTGGCACGTTTGTGTAAAAGCTTAAAACGGCAGGCTGAGTAGAGAACGCCCTTTCCCCCACCTCTCACGCAAGCTTCACTAAACCTGCTCCACATCCTTTGTGTTCGGTCCCTGTTACAATTATTGCATTCACTCCACCTCTAGAGCTAGAAATCATGGGGTCATCTTCAGACACGTCCTTCCCTCTCCCTCCACAAGCCAGTCATCACACCCTGGGAGCTCGACTCCGGAAACTAATAGCTCTCATCCATCCTGCCTCTCCATCCACAATACCTTGGGCTCAGGCCCTCATTAGTTTTCAGCCGGACCACTGCAACTTCTGCTCCCTGTCTGCCATGTCTCCTTGCGTTATATTCTCAAAAAGCAAATCTAACCAAGACATGTTCTTGCTTAGCAATCCCTGTCGATGAACTGCTGCCTATAGAATTGAGACAAAATTCCTTGATGGGAGCACATAACGCCCTTCACAACCTGATCCCGGGCTTTATCGCCTGCCTCCTCACCTCATGTAGTTGCCCTGAACTTCTTACCCCAACATACCGATGTCTTTCACAATTTGGGGCTTTTGCACGTGCTGTTCCCTTTTTCTGGAATGTATCTCTTCCCTTCTCTGATTGGAAAACTCAGTCATATGTCATGACCCAACTCCCATTTCACCATCTCTGTGAGGTCACCCCTCATTCCTTCCAGGCAGAACTTTTACTCTGTCCTGATCTCCCACAGCACTTGTTTATATCTCCATAATAACACTTACCACACTGTACTGTAATTTTCCCGTTCAAGCGTCAGTCACTCCATTATTTAAGATCCAGGAGGTTAAGAACCTGCACTTATTAATTTTTGATATCCCCAGGGTCTAGCCCAAGATCTGCTCATAGTGGACCCTCAGAACAATACGAACCAGAAAAATCACTGAATATACTCAAAGGTTCTCTATGCGAAAGAAAGTATTTCCAAGATGAACCTGACTCTGATGCCAGTCCCAGCTCTGCTGTTAATGGTTAAAAGGAAGGCGGACTTTCCAGTCAGTTGTACTGGTGTTCAAATCTTTCCTCTACAACTTACTAGCTGTGTGATCTCAGGCAAACAGCTCCCAACTCTATGCCTTAGTTTTCTCATCTCCAAATGGGGATAATAACTACCTCAGAGCATCGTCATGGATTGTATAAGAAGTTGAATATGTTAAGGGTCTGGTACCTAACAAGTAGCCATGATTATGACCATGTATTAACTGTATGACCCTGGGCCAGTCCCTTCCTCTCCCTGGGCCTCCCTGGAAACTTCCTATACAAAACGAAGGTACAGACTGTTGTCGCTGAGGTTCCCTCAAGGTCCATCATTGCGAGACTATACTGCCATCCAAATTTGTGGCATTACTTCATTCAGCCCTGAAACTTAGCTTGCCTCGTAAGATGAATTCTAATTGTTTCTTGAGTATAAGCTTTGCTCACTGTAACCAAAGTCAAATTCATCAACCGTACTGGAGTTCTTAAGGGCACAAACTAGTGCCTTTGCTCTGCTGAAGAACCTGGCTCAGGATTGGGTGCAGAGAGGGTCCTGCAATCTACTTGGTAGAAGCAGTAGCAAGAAGGAAGCCTGTCTCTGCGGGGTCAGCACTGATAACAGGAACAGGACAGTGCAGAGTCCCGATCACATAATGTGCTTCTCACTTACATGACTTTATGAACTTATTTTGCAGTCCTGTGTTTATCCCCCAGCTCATTCTTATTAATGTCTTATTAACATCTTAATTTGAACCGTGGCCGCCGCATTTCACACAAAGAACACACGTGAGTCTATTTAAATTCCTCTGGACTCTCCCAGACAGGAGGTGTCTCTCTCCCACATTTGCACACTTAAAATTAATTTTTGACATCTTAATATGATTATTTTTGTTCTTGTAAAGTAATGGAATAAAAAAGAAAAAGTAGCTGGTTGAGTTTCTTTCCCCAACACTAGAAACAGGGAATATAGCCAATTCTTTGGAAGCCAGTTGTTTGGAGTAAGATTTGAGGTCTCGCTGAGTGAAATAATTAGGCACTTCTAAAGAATAAGGCAGCAAAGCACTGTGGGAAACAGCACACTCGGGCCATTCAGCAGAGCTCGGGCAGCTTTCCCGCTTCAGGGCAGTAAATATCTCCAGGGAGTCACCCAGGGTAGGGGAAGGAACATGAGCGTTGGGACCAGTCAAACCTGGATTTAACCTCATCCCTCCCACTTGCCAGGTATAAGATTCAGGCAATTTCTTAAATTCTATGAGACTCAGTTTCCCCATGTAAAATGAAGATAATAGTACATACCTCACGGTGATGTTGAGAGAATTAAAACAAAGTAATGTATATAAACACATAATTGATAACAATAAATATAAGTTCTCTTCTCTCTTCTGAGAACATGGTACAAGTGGAATAAAGCTACTTATCTTTTTATCCTACCTTGTTCCACAAAGGAATTAAGACAATTTGCGCTGATGTTTCTAATATACAAAAGTGAAATTAATGTAAAAAAAAAAAAAAGAAAGAAAATGAGACAAAGCAAAGTAATGGTGCTAGAGTACCAAGCTGGACTCAAGAAATCAGGTTGATTTGCAAAATGCATACAGAATCCTTTGGTCATGTTGTAGGGATGTGACAAGCTTCAGTGGTTGTAAGGTAACCTGTCATTCCAGAAAAGACCAGCTCTTCCTGATTGAAAAACCAAAAAAGATTGTTTATCTTATGGTAAATGAGCACCAGGAGACAAAACACTTAATTTTCCTCCTCTCCCCAGCAGTTATTTCACTGTGTGACCCTATATAAATCACGTTACCTACCCTGGGCCCCCATCTCCTCATCTGTACACTTTTTTTTTTTTTTTTTTGGCTGTACACGGGCCTCTCACTGTTGTGGCCTCTCCCGTTACGGAGCACAGGCTCCGGACGCGCAGGCTCAGTGGCCATGGCTCACGGGCCCAGCCGTTCCGCGGCATGTGGGATCTTCCCGGACCAGGGCGCGAACCCGTGTCCCATGCATCGGCAGGCGGACTCTCAACCACTGCGCCACCAGGGAAGCCCCATCTGTACACTTTGAATGTTGGATGAGAGGAGCTCCAAAGGCCTTTCTAACCCCTACATTTTATAACTTGATTCTATTCTGCGAAATGTCTACAGCTTTCTCTTCCATGCGTTTGCAATTTACGTGACATTCTCCTTGGAATTCATCAGTCTGCTCTAGCAAAAGGAGTTCTTCACTTGCAGTTGTAGGTTTACTTCCTTTTAGCTCAGTCATGGGCCACATGACAGAACTTAAGGAACCAACATTCACAGCGTAATAACCACTTGTTACTTAAATAAACCTTACAATGGAACCATGAAAAGCAATTAATGCTAACTTGGGCATATCTGGATTTATTCAGAGTAGAAGTATTTTATTCTCAGCCTTCTCTTTTTCAGTCTCAATTTCTAATTCTGTCCACGTTTCATTATATATTCTACGTAATTTTTTTTATCATTTCCTTTGTTCTCAGTGGGAATGCTGAAGAATCTAAGTAACAGAGAGATAGGAAGCAGCTGATGAAGAAGCTACATATATACTCTGCTCATCGGAATCAGTTGCTCAAACATGACTCTGGTCTTAGTCTTTAGCCATAGATTTTTGATCTGGTTCATAGCAGGGAGTCAACTGAACTGGCTTTGATTTGGGGGGGTGGGTTGGATGGAGAGGAGAGATGTTTGGACATTAGGAAAAGTTCCTCGTCTATAACATTTGTATCATCCACCACTTCCTTTGTGTCTCCTCTGAGCCTGCCCTCCTGCAAATCCCCCCCTTTTGTCAGCAGGAAAAACTATGTCTCCCACCTGCCACCTTACCTCCTACTACTTCCTTCATGACCCCTACATTCCTTCAGATTCTGTGTGCTCTTGCCCATGGCTGTCCCTCAGAAAGGGTAAGTAACTCACCCAGGGACACACAGCCACTAAGAGACAGAGCTGATGTTCAAATTCTAGTTTGCATCACCTCAAAGCCAGTAACTTAACCCTCACTATTAAACTGAATCTCCAACAGAATTTTATACTAAACTCTTCTGTGAAGACTTTCTCAATTTCTCTATTGAAATGTCGTGTGTGTGTGTGTGTGTGTGTGTGTGTGTGTGTGTGTGTGTGTGTGTGTCAGTCCTTCAAATATACCAGTGGTCCCCACAGTGGTTTGCACATTAGAATCACCTGAGAATATTTTAAAACTTCCAAAGCCCAAGACATACACGCAAAAGAGTTAAATCAGAACTTCTCTGGGGCTGGGATACAGTCCTCAGTAGTTTCATAAGCTCCCCAGGAGATCCAATGTGCAGACAAGTTTGTAGTACTGCTGTAAATCGGTACAGCTCAGCCTTGTATTATAATAACTGTACTATGATTATAAACTGCAAGCTACTGGAGAGCAGAAATCTTATTTTATTTAAATATGTATCCCTCACAACACCAAGATAAAAGTAGTAGCTCGGTGGATATTATTAAATGATTGCATCTGTCTAATTTAGGTTCTAACGATTTAAACATGGACAAATTAACAAAAGTCCAAATGACAGGACTGGAAATGCCTGACGTTTTGGAGTGTTTCCTGAAGTGGAAAAGGCCAACAGACTATGATTGCTTGGGGTGAAAATAGAGGACTCTGATGAGGTTTTTAGTAATTTTTTCCAATCACAAGAAAAAGTAAAATGAGAATGGTGAGTCTCTATTTTTCTTTTTAATAAATTTATTTATTATTTATTTTTGGCTGCATTGGTCTTTGTTGCTGTGGGGCTTTCTCCAGTTGCGTCAAGCGGGGGCTACTCTTCGATGTGCAGCTCGGGCTCTAGGTGCACGGGCTTTAGTACTTGTGGCTCGTGGGCTCTAGAGCACAGGCTCAGTAGTTGTGGCACACGGGCTTAGTTGCTGCGGCATGTGGGATCTTCCCGGACCAGGGCTCGAACCTGTGTCCCCTGCATTGGCAGGCGGATTCTTAACCACTGTGCCACCAGGGAAACCCATGAGTCTCTACTTTTAATCTCTGCTAAGGAAATGGGTCTAGGCTGCCACAGAAGTTGAGTGGATTAGACCTTAGGAACCAACTCCTGATAATCCCGAGTGAAAAATTCTAGAATGCTGACCAAAGAAGTCCACAGAATCGTCTTCTCAGGAGAGGTTTAAGAAAGGATGAGACCACATGTTGCTTTCCGTTGTTAACTGAAGAGGTTGGATAAAACTTCCACTATGAACTACAAAGAGAATTTTATTTTTTCAGGCTGGCAATGTGGTGAGTTCCTGATTCTTTCTGGGGATTACAAAACAATCCACTGTATGGGGTCCAGGCTATAAATTCAGGCTTGCAGATTGCTCAAAAGACAGTTCGAGAAAGCAAAAGGCAGACTGTCCAATCTGGCTGCTCTGTGTGCCAGGAGTTATTAATTATGTCTGTTCTAATAACAAGAGCTGGGAAGCAGCAAACTCAAAACATGCAGGGAAAACAAAACAAAATAAGATGGTGCTTTGCCTTAATGAGAGGAAGTAAAAGGCAGCAGTTACAGCACCAGGCTCAGTAAATGGGGTATAAACCCTGCCAGCAACAGATTTTAGCTGCAACTGGGCATGGTCACCATAGTAGCTACAGAGGCCATGGAATCCCAGTGGACTCTCCCAACATCCGTCCAGTGACCGAGGAGGTCATCTTCTTTCCTGTGCTTTTCTGGAACGGATGAGGGAGCATGCGAGGAGTCGTTGAAGGGATTTGACAAGTTAGGATTTGCTGTTCTGTGCATCATAAATTCTCAGAGTTGGAAGGGACATCTACAGATCAAATAAATCGTCCAGCCCTACCCATTACTACACATGAAGAAACTGACTTCCAGAGAGGTTAAGTGACAGAACTCAGGTCACCCAACAATGGCAGACCAGGATTAGAGTTTTCTCCATTCATCTCCTTGCTGGTTAATAGTAGATTCCCTTTCTTCCTCCCTAAGAAACTGGCTTTTCTTAGACTTGTACCAGCTCCCTGAATAGGCAGCAGCCTCAATAATGCATCTGCCCAGGTGTTTTAGCCTCCTTGATCTATGGGGCTGAGGATCAGCTCTGTCTGGTGGGTGGTTATCCCCTACTCTTCCTAGAACTCTTCTCATGGCTGGAACCTCAGAAATTCAGGCTCTGGGATGCCTTTCTAAGAGTTTCAATGCTGCCTAAGAGTTCTCTAAGACCAGAACCTTGGACACCTGGGCTCCACTCTAATCCACTGGACTCTGTGCATATTGAGGCCAGGAACTAGGGCTTATTCATCTTCATATCTTGCTTGTCACTCAGAAGATGCTCTGTAAATTTAATAAATGAAAAGGCCCAACACTTAAAGGGAGAACTTTACAAACCGGAACTCAGAGGAGAGCAACCAGGACTGTGAAAACCTGAATAGGATAAGGGATAGATTTAAAATGAGATATCCAACTTGGAGAAGAAAATACGCACTGGGGAGCTAATTTCCCATCTTCCAATAGCCAGTGGGCTATCTTGAGGAAGACGTGGAATGGGAGAAGCTATGGAGAATGACTTCAGGTTAATAGAAGCAGCATTTGGTGGGGGGAAGCAGTCAGCATCCCATCTCTAGCGAGGACCATCTCCTGCCAGAAAATTGAAGGGAGGAGAGAATCAGCAAGGGGTGGAGCTTGACCCATGATTTCTAAGTCTAAGGAACCTTGGCCACCTTAGAATAGAGGGCACTTTGTGGCACTTTGATTGGAGGAAACATTGAAGGTAAGGGGTATGTATCTGCAGTGAGCTGAACTGGAGACCATGTTAGAAAAAAAATTGAGTTCGAGGGTAGGACAAGCATGCTTGGCTCTCCTAAGATCTCTCTTTCTATAATAATAACAATACTGGTTATTGAGCGCTTCTATTTGCCAAGCACTGTATTATAACTTTAGCCTGACTGATGATGGCTCCGATACAGCAACAATCAGGAAGCCCCATTTCATACAAGTTCAACTTTAAAAAAATCGATTTTTAAAAACATGCTGGCAAGGTTTCTGTGTAATTGGCACACTCCCGCATGGAACACAAATTGAATACAAATTGAAACAATCCTTTTGGAGAGCCATTTGGCCATACTTTTCAAGAGCCATAAAACACATCTAATAATCCCACTCTGAGGGATTTACCCTAAGGAAAATAACTCTACGAAAGAAAAAAAACCTATATGTTCAAAGCCCTTTAAAATATCAAAACCTGGAGAGAACCCAAATTCCCAGCAGTTTGGGAATGGTTGAATAATTTATGATATATTAACTCTGTGGAAAATTATGTAGCCATTAAAATGATACATGGAAGGATTGTGACAACATGAAATGCGCATAACAAATAACATTCAAGGATAAGAGTGGAACGCAAAATTGTACGTGCTCTCTGATTACAGCTCTGTGAAAGTACTTACGGCTAGAAATTGAAAGGGACAACAGAGAAGTATAAAAGAAGTATTTGTTTTATGAGATTTGGTAGATAATCGGTGTTTATATACTTAAAAAATGAAAACAGAGAACTCTTGTCTTAGCTAAGGAAACTTGAGAACCATTGCATGTAAGTTAACAAGCATCTTATAGGTCCTGGGCTAGCACTCTCATTTTACAGTAAAAGAAACTGAAGTGCTGAGAAAAGTATCTTGTCTACCCCACAAGGCTAGTGGCTGAGCCGGGTCTAGAACAGAAGCCCAAGGACAGGGTCCTTGGATGGTTCTGTTCTAGAGACTGATAATTTGTGGAAACACTTGGAGTGAAGAGAGCAAGAGGAAAGATAGGGTTGCCTGTCATAAAAATTCTCAAATGTGGGTAGTAACATCAGTCAGCTGAGCATGACCTTATCCTCTGTCTGCTGAAGACCATCTACCATTCACTCATTAAGTACATAATGAGTCTGCAAAGGGAGGATCTGTTTTTCTGCCTTTAAGGCCATCTCCTCTCCGTCCTCATTACCATTTCCTGAGGTCAAGGTCTTGTCAATCATTCTGTAAACACTCTGTGGGCACCTGTTACGTCCCAGGCGTGGTACTAAGCCTAGAGACACAGTAGTGAGTAAGACACACGTGGCTCTGATCTGATGGGGCTCTCGTTTTAGGATTGGAGACAGACCATTCACATGCAAACAAATAAACAAGATGATTTAATACAGTAGTAAGTACTATGGAGAAAAAAACAACAACAGGAATTTGTGATGAAGAGTACAGTTAGCGGACAAGTACGGAGGGTAGTAAGCAAGGAGGTGATGTGATCTGGTTTATATGTTTGAAAGCTCACTGTCTGCTTTTATTATTCTAAGACAATTACACCAGCCCTTAGCAAAGGCTGGCCAAAGAGGTCTTAATAAAATGTAAATTTTATTTGAAAGTTTTGAAACTTTCAGAAACCCACTGTCAGCCCCAAGATCAAGCTCAGACAGTAGGCACAGCTACTGCGATCTCCACCTGAGGCTCTGCACCAGCTTTGCTGCAGCCTCAGGACATGTCCCACCTCCCACCCCACACAGCCTCTTCCGGAACCCCTGAGGATGCTCACTGCCCTACTAGCATGCTGACCACTCTTCTGAGGCTGGGCATTGGTACAGGCTGCCCTCACTCTGTGATACCCTCCTCCCTCCTTTATAAAACCCTTTCCCTTCCTTTAAGGTTGTGTTTCCCTTCCTTTAAGGTTATGCCTTCCCTTCTTAAAAGTCTTCTCCCACTCTTCCATGCAGAGCAAATTAGTCACTGCCTTCTATGTGCTCATAACACATTTTGTTCACACTTGCATTATAATGTATCACACAGGATTGTAATTATTTGTGTGTGTGTGTGTGTGTGTGTGTGTGTGTATGCATGGCAAGCAGAGAACATGCCTTAGTTGTGCTTTCTATCCAGAGTCTAGCAGGGCTGGTCACCTACTGTTAGTGGCTACTTAGCAAATGGGTTGACTGATAGACCACTGGATGGAAGGATGGGTAGGTGGATGAAGGAATTACTAAATGGATGAATACAGTCTATCCCCCCTCATTTTAAAAGCAAGACAGTTCTAATCTGGTCTGCCATCTGTGGAATGAAGAATCAGACTAGGTGATTCTGAAGGTTACCTCCAGCTCTGATGTTCCAGGTTCTGAGAGTCCATAAATCACGAGTGGCTACTGCCATTGGAATCAGAAAGCCTTCCTGGCTTGACTGCTTGAGAGAACTCAAAGGGCTCCCAGGTTCATGATTAAGAATCAAAATTCCCCTGGAGCCCTGCTGCACCGGGATAAAGAAAGCCTGGGCATGGGCTGGGTGCCCTCCTGTCCCAGCTGGCAACGCTCATAGCCTGACATAACTGCTGAGGGAAGAAGCCTCAAGCAGAACAGGTTTCGAGCTGGCTCCGCAATAGCACAGCTATACATGCCTGTAAATTTCCAGGGCCGAGCGAGGGCCTGGAGAGGCAAGCATGGGCCACTATGTTACACAGCTCCAGCGGCTAGTTTTGCTTACCCATCGTCTGTGGGTGCAGTTGTCAGGACAGACTTGTGTAGATTTAGCTCAGAGGTGAGGACAGAAATAATTCCTAACTCAGCTTTCCATGCAGGAGAAAAGAGTGAGGACACAGCATTCCCTCCTTATCGGGCTAGAGGAGAAGGTGACCAGAGATTCAGTTCAAGCCAGAGAGCCTGTCTGCATGGCAGCCACATGCTCGGCCCTCTGTCAGGGGCTGTGCAGAGGGCAGAGAGAGATGAAATGGGTCCCAACTGTCCTCAAGGAGTTTATACTTGAATGAGGGAGATCAGTGGTGTACTTAAGAGACGTAAGTTCTTTGGGGAGCAGAGAAGAAAAGAAGTCCATGTGGATGAAGGTTGGGGAAGGAAGGAAGGAATACTTCACAAAAAAGGAGGTGTATGCAACAGACAGAAATGGCACTGACCGTGTCGGTCAGGAAGAGTGCTCAAACAAGGGCATAGAGGGATCGGAGTCAGAGCAGTGGAGGAAGGTGGGCAGTGTGTTTGGCTACAGCAGAGGTTCTTAAGAGAAGGAAGGGGAGGGGGAGGTTTCACCATGCTGGAAGAGGTGGGGCAGAAGGGGTCAGCCAGCTGTTAGACACCTGCCTCGTTATTTATTCACACAATATTTATCCAGTGCCAACTTTTGCCAGGCCCTGTTCCTACCTTTGAGGGTCAATATCCAACGTTTAGAATGCATCCTGTAAGCGATGGGACCCACTGGAGGATCCTGAATGGGGATGAGTTTGACAGTGTGGAGAAGCTTGCTTTTCCCTACATGACCTCTGTAATCTCTTCCTAGGAGGTTGCGTGATCAATCACTATTTCTAATCAACACAAGACTTTTACAGGAAATATCAGGATACACACACACACACAGTTCTGAGAATAAGTCTCCTGGAGTTAAAAAGATGTGATATAGGACACCAGATACCAAACGTACCTTTCTGCCAACAGTAAGAGCAGGAGTTGGGGCCCTCAGACGCTAGGATGGGTCTCCTGTGAGATTTCCCCTGGAAGGCAGCAGAGATCTTAGCCCTCTGGTCGCTCATGTGCAAACAGCAGATTCCCAGGCCCAGGATTAAAGGCAGGAGAGAGCTTGCAGAGACTGGTAAGAGAAAAGAGACAAGTCAGAATTTGAAACCAGGGAAAAGAAAACACTTCTAAACCCAAAGAGCAGCTCATTTTAAAGGGATTGAGGCCTGCCTTTCAAAAATGTAATCAGCATTCAAATCGTTCATTTCCTTCTTCCCCTTCCTACGCAGGGAGTGGCTTTACCGTAAATTAATCTGGAAGTTAAGTGAGTACAAACTTACTTTTCAAAGTATCCAAGAGGCAGAAATAGGAACGAATCAAGCTGCAGGACAGGCAACGCAAAGAAAGATGCTAGGAATTGAAACTCGTCTGGTGGCTTTTTATAAGTTTACTGTTGCTGATGTGGGGAGTTGTATGGCTCTTGGCTTTTTTTTAACATCTTTATTGGAGTATAATTGCTTCGCAATGTGTGTCTTGGCAATATTTGAAAAGTTTTCATTTTGACAGGATGCTGGGGACGTCATTGGTCCTTTACCCTGTGAACTGTCTGAGAGCCACGGCCAGGCTTTTATGCAGAGAAGACTTTGAGAACCTTCCAACGGTATTGATAACGATGGATTCCCGGAGTCCATTCAAAAAGGGGACATTTCTCCTCCATCTTGACTTCCCGCTGTGCAGAAACTCTGCCTAGCGGTAGGAGTCAGACCGCTAGGCAGAGCACTGGCCTTAGCCTAGGACATATGGGTTCTGCACCAAGTCCAGCCCTTAAGAGCCACGAGACTGGCAGAGTCACACTCTCTTTCTGGGCCTTAGTTTTCTTTTATAGGAATCCAGGGAATTCGGCGTGTTATTTTTGTGGCCCCTGCCAGAACTAATGAAATGAACTGTGAATTGAATTTGTTCAGACGCTTTAGCCAATTCAATGAATCAGATTCCTTTTTTTCCTGATGTCCATGAGGGAAAAAAAAAATGGTAAAACAATAACTTACCGTTTACCAGACACTAGGCTAATAAGTTTACATTTATTATTTCACCAACCAACATAGTGATATCCAGGACGAAATGATTCAACTGAACCACAACGATTCCGACGGCCTGGTGGGGAGTTAGTACAGAAGCAGCCCAATTTTCCACACTTTCTGCATTTGCACCCAGGATCCCAGAAAATGATATTAATAATATTAATATTAATTAATGATATTAATTAATTAAATAATATTAATATTAATTAATGATATTAATGCTGATATTGAATGCAAATAGATGTTGAAGTATCTTATGAATTATCAAAGAAAGGTTAAATCATACCAGCGTATGATTTCAGTGTTTAGCAAAGTGTGTTGTAATTTACTATTTGGAAGCCAAGCATCAGTAAATGATATAGACAGTAAACAGACAAACCAGAATTTTCCGTTGCCCAGAATACCCCATTCCCTAGCCATCTCAGGTAAATGGGAATTTACTGTGGCGTCAAAATAGTAGTAGCCTCTACAAAAAATATACAAATCAAGTTTCACTGCAAACTAAAGGAGCTGTTCCAGTGGAGGATTACTGGACTGAATGTCAATATTATGACATAGTATGAGTGTGCTTCATGTTTGGTAATTGCAGTCATTGTTGCCTTTCTTGTGGTCATCCATTTACAATGCTTGGTGTCAGTTGATTTATCTCTTGTAAAAATAAAATACAGTGTACGTGTGAAAAAATAAAATAATGGTAGCCCCTGAAGACTAGATTCTGGGAGTCTCAGGCTTACCAACTGTCCAGCAACGGGTCAACTGCAGACTCACTGTCCACTGCAGCTAGGCATTACCGGGACCCAATCAGTCTCCCCTTCAGAAACCATGGGCGGTGTTTCCATGGAGCTCTGCCCGAAAAGAGGTGATCTAAATCTTGCATGAGAGATGTACATCAATAGGGAGCTTTGCCTAGAACACTGTGACCTAAAAAAATAATATTAAGGAACTCAGAATGCAGAGTCAGTTTCAGAGACACCAAGTGACCTTGCGCAAGGCACCTTGTAGACTGCCTTGTTGACCGTACTCCCCTAATGAATGGTGACTGCCTCCATGAGTACCCGGGCCAGTGAGTACGTGCCCCAGCCACGGACAAACATTCTAATATTCACTGCCCTGTGGTTTAAAGGCAGCCTACTTCTTCTATTAATCATCTTGCTGTTTATTCGTTCTGGGAAGGCAAGCACTGCTTCACAGAGGGAAATATCGCCTAGTGGTTAGATTGGAACAGTATCTTTGCTGCATCTCCTTTTGAAGATCCTGCCCTTTTTATTTTTCCAAATCCCTTAAATAAAGCTATCCGTGATACATTTCTTGTGGCATTTAGGGACAGGAAGGACTTGGTCCCCCTTCGCAATCCATACATAGCCATTCTTCCTTTACTGAATGAAAAGGACTGCATGATAACACACATTTCCCTTTTTGTCTAAGCTGCTGGGAAGCTCAAAATCACACTGTACCCTTCAGTAAAGTTACTCTGATTCTGAGTTTTCTTCCTCCTCACTGTCCTCTTCTTTCCTGGCCAGGTCTTAATCTTTTATCTGTGTTTTGATGAGGCTGTTGTCTCTGTGTCTTATGAGTTACTTTGGATGCTTTTGGGAAGTGCTACGCAAATAAATCAATCATGTGGGTTAATATGTTTCATGAGTGCTTTCCAGGCGAGAAAGTTTGGGAGATGAATGCTTATTCTACGATGAAGTCTGAAATTTCACTTCTAACACAAATTAGTCATTTATATTTAAAAGCTTATATGTAATAACAGCTATGGACCTTTGCATAATCCTTACCACTTAATAAGGCAAATGCCTTCATATATGTGCCGTCATTTGTAATTAGTGTTCTCCCTTTATAGATGAGAAAAGTGAGGTTTTGAGGGATTAACTGGCTTGCCCGAAGTCACAGAGCTAGTAAATTCAGATCTTCTGACCCAGAGCCGTGTCTTTTGTTGGTCCCCACTCCCCATATCACCTTGTCTCTCACTGGCTTCCATTTAAACCGCATTCGTCTTACTATCCTCAAACAAGCTGTTTGGGGTTTTTTAATGTGTCGATCAGATAGAAACAAAAGGTCATCTTAGTGGTTGTTTCTCTTGCTGAGATGGTCTGCAGGCAGTCTAGAAACCACTGATTTAAGGTCTAAAGGGTCGAGCTTGAAATGGTTCTTCTAGAAAATTTGAGTTCCCCTCTGTCCTCCTGGGGTTCCATGCTTCAGTTTAACTGACACATCATGTGCAACTCTGTTTGAGGTGTAAAGGGAAAATGGGGAAATGTGATCTCTAACATGCCTTTCTCTTCTAAAGAAGTTATTTAAGATACCTCTCCTAGGCTTCCCCCGTCCCTGAGTGGAGCACAGAATACCAAACCCACAGACTGTAGGGACAGTTGTGGAGAATGACTCATTGCTTCTGAGGGCTGGACGGTGTGGAAAAACATATGATATCGTTTACACTCAGAACCTCAGGGTCAAGTTGGTCCCCCAAATGGGTCAGCCAGCTAACCTGCTTTAACGTGACTTTGAAAATGAGGTAAGTGCTGCATTTGAATTTTTCTTTCCTCTCACTTCAGGCCACCCACCCACCACCAACTGTAAGTTGAAAAGCTTTGGGGATAGTTTGTCCAGAAGGTCCACTGCCTGTAGAACCTTCTGGGAGGCCAAGCACCTTAAAAGAGGTGTGCATCCGACACCCTTCTTTGTGATCTCCTGCTCCAGGCTTGGCCGGATCCAATTCTGGTTTCCCATTAGGCCTCAGATCCTGCCCACAGTCTGGGGGCTGGAGAGACTAATCTCAAAGGGCTAGAAATGAGTCAGTTTCCACACTCAACTTCAGGCGTGCGGCTTCCTGAAGCCCAGACGAGGAAGCTCTGAATTTCAAAGAGCAATTTTTTTTTTCTTTGCATACCATATCCGGAACTGAAACCACCAATTCATTTCACTTAAGATCTCACACTACACTCAGATCATCAATAACATTCCAGAGATAAGATACCCAGGCTTGTCAGCCGAGTCATTCCGTCTCTGTCACTCTCTTTTCTCTTGGTGCTAATGTTGTTGTTTTTTTCTTTTTCTTTTGTTCAGTCCTGACAACACAGAATTTGGAGGCCTTCATGTTCTCCACAGGTGTTTATGAGAAGTAGGAGGCAAATATCTAAAACTGCTGAGGGTTTGGCCCTGCGCATAGCTTTCTGCTTTCTCTTGCGAGTCAGCTTGGCTGTGTGTGAGTTAAGGTCCTAGATTCCGTGTCTCATTCCAGGGGGCAACTGACTTTGCTGAGAGATTCCACACGAAGGTAACAGGTCACCTCACTAGCCCAGGAAAGTGGTTAAAAGATGGAGTGTGTGGAGAGGTGTATGCAAACCTCAAGAAACAGGAAAGTGATGGAAAATGTATACATCCTCCCAACGCCAACTGACACATCAACCTATTGGGGGGAGAAGGATCTCTACCATTTATATAGTACCTTACAATTTATAAACTACTTTCTCATCCTTTATCTCTGTTCATTCTCACCAGAACTTGTGAAATTATCCAGACAAGCATTATCCTCCCCAGTTTAGACAGGAGAGAGTACCCAGTGCTAGTAAAAGTGATGGGCCCAAGCGGTGAGAGTGGAAAAGCCATAGACCTCAGATTAGAAGCCAGTTCTATTCATTCAAACTCCAGTATTCTTGTAACTCCCTTTTAACCTTGTATATAATATAATATTACATCATAATCCATGACCTAATGTTATGTAGTCGTGTGTCGACATTTTTAAATTTTAGGTTCTTATAGGTCTGGGTTAATGGCTGTTGGTCATTACTTTTTGTACAACCCTTCTAGGTCTCTGCTTTCTTTATTTAAAATGTAGAGGAAGGCATTAAATCCTGTGTTGCTTTCAGATCTAACGTTCTGTGGGTCCCTGTGTCAATGACTACTGAATCCATGGGATTACCCAAAAATATTACCCAAAGGATTCACCCTGGAGCACCAGTGCCCAGGATGACTGTAGTATAAAGTAAAAATGGTTACCATGGTCAAATAAGTTAGAAAAAAGCAAGATTATTCAAAATGAAACAGGTTGCTTTGCGCTGGCCCTTCTCAGAGCCTTTACATGCAAATCTACGTGGGGAGGGAGACTATGGATGTGAAACATTCCTCTAAGTTAGCCCTAGAACGTGGATCTCATGGAATTAATGTCCTATGGAGCCCATTTTGATAAACTGATAAATAGTGGGAAATTCTCTGATGATCCCATTGGTCTTTTAAAGCAGCATCACAGATTCCAAGAGAAATATTACAACCACTTCAGCACCACCACCACCTCCCACTGCACCCCACACCAGTGTTGTACTTGCTAGGCCATGGTGGGTGGTCCTCCACTCTGGGTACCACCTAGCGTGGAGCAATCCAACTGCATGATCTGGATCGCATCACTTCAGCCACAGAAGCCTCTGTGCTGAAGAGAAGCCACCACAATCCATCAGAAAGAAAGCACTGGCACATGTGGCCTGAATATAGGACCAGAGGCAGCTCCTTTGATTGCTTTGGAAAGTTACTGCCCTTTCATTTCCCTGAGAGCAGGGTACCATCATCCTCTTTTCGCGAGAGAAGAAAGGTGAGCCCGCTTAAGGATTTTCCACTCTATCTATTGTCATTCTGACTCCTGTGGCTCTTCCAGCATCCTTCCTCTTTGGAAAAAGGAATTCTAGACTCTTGGAGAGACTCTGGGGTACGGCAGAGCACAGGGGTTTTTATCTGGTCTGTAGCCCTTCTCAGCTTGACTCTTCCTTTCAGCATCCCTTCCACAGCCCCTGGAGGACAGCTTCTGGGTTGACGTGCTCTCCTCTCAGAGGCAGCCTGGCTCCGTGTTTTAACAATTTAGATTGTCTGAAAGTTCTAAACCACACTTTGTCTCATGAGAACTTCCTCCTGTGGTTGGCTCCGAAGAAGTCTGATCTTGCTTCCACCAGCATCCAATGTGTTGCTGCCAATCTCACAGGTGACTTGACTTGTCTTAAATCCCTATCTTAAAAGTCCCATGAGCGGCATGTACTTCCATTCTCAAGCCCAAAGTATCTTGTGAACTAACCTTCTACCGTCTCTTCCCATCTTCCTTGCTCTAGAGGAAGTCTTTGTGATGCCAAAGATATTATTTACCTGTTTGATTGGGGATCCTCCACTCTGAGTGTAGACTTCCTGCTCTGGGTTTAGGTCTGCAAATGCCATCTTCAAGTTTAAGGTAGTGTTTCTGCTTTTGACCTCAGCCACATTTGTGCTTGGTTAGAGATCGCAAGTTATATGATAGACTGAGACAAATTATCTTTTGTTCTAAAATGACATGAAACTCCCTAGTGCTGAACTATGCAATGAAACTTCAGGCTGAAAGAAGGCATACAGGCAAACACATTTAAAATGACCTTGGGACTTCTGTTTTATTTGCAGGAAGAAAACAATTCTTATTTTTCCCTTGACTTAGGTAGATGTTTGGCACTTTTTATCAACCACCTAGAAAGTGCTTTAAGATTTTACATGAAAATTTCACCTTCATTATCTTATTTATCCCCATAACAACCATTCAAGCCAGATATTATTGTATCATGTTATTACGCTTTATGGGAGCACCGTGGTTATGGGCTACTGTTAATCTTTTGTTCTATTGTTAGAATCCTGGACTGCGATTCAAAAGTTCTAGGTTCTAACCCCTCCATGACCTTCGGCAAGTCACTCTCTCTCTTCCGACCTCAATCTTTCCAAAATAGAAGAGGTGGGGGGTAAACTAGATGAGCTTCAAGGACCCTAATCATGGTCGGCCTCTTGTGACTGCTTGTCTTTGTTCACAGTGTGACCAGAGAGACAAAAAACACAGCTGGATCCAGGAGGGCAAACGTCTCCCCAGTATTTGCCACACTGATGGCAAGTGAGAAATATTATCCCATTAGCTTTACATCTAAAAGGACAACATGCCCATAATCGTTCATTACAACTGGTACAGTGACAATCATTTTTTTTTTAATATAGAAATCCTGCTTGGTTCAATTAAAGAAATGTTTGAGAGAAAGTTCAAGTTTTGAAACTGCTAATACCTTCCTGCGTGTGGGACGCAGTGGGGTGGGGAACAGTAAGCCAGACAGTTCATCTTAGGGGTAACCTCTTTGGTTTATGTAAAATATATGACTCAAAGCAAATTCATTCTTGTAGGCTGCCATGCCTGAAGGAGGACAAAGCCGTGCTCAGAAGAGATTGAGCCATTCATACAATTAATCAGATACATCTCTGTGTTGTATGTCACGAAGTCTAGTTTCCAGAGGAAAGATCATTTTCAAACCACATAAATGATGATGCTTTTGGAAAAAAAAGAAAAAAAAAGCAACAAAAAGGAAAACCCACTTCTCAATGTAAAGATTTCACTATGAACTCACCTATTGTTTGTATTTTACACCCACGGTCTTGATGCCTATTATCTCTGAAATCATTTCAGTTTCCAAAAATCATCTGAAACACTCCTGCACCTGGGGCTTTTGATAAAGAGTCCAGCTTCTACAGAGAGAAAGAGTAATGTGTGTGTGTGTGTGTGTGTGTGCGCGCGCGCGTGTGTGTGTGTGTGTGTGTGTGGTGTGTTTGAGATCCAGAGACAGAAAGATGAGTTTGGGGGAGAGGGAGAAAGTGAGAGCCACTTGTGAGTTGCACAGCCTGGACACCTGGGAAGACCTGAGTATATTTCACCATAACATACGAAAAAAGTCTGTGAGCGTGGGTCTTCCCTCCACAGATCTCTCTCTTGAGACTGCAAGAAACTTTTCGTTAATTTTACTCTGATGCTAAGAATAAAACTAATGATGAATGTTTTTGAGCACTTACAATGTTCCAGGAACTTTTCTAAGAGTTTTAATACACATGAAATCACATATTACAAGTCTATGAGGTTGATACTATTCTTATCACATTCTATAGATGAAAAAAAAAATGAATCACAGAGGCGTAAGCTCCCCAATCTCTGGCTTATTAACACTGAATTAATATCTTGCCTGACCACCATGAAGACTGGAGATACCACTTCCTCTGGGAAGAACTTCCAGTGAGATGGACTCTCTCTCCTCTGAACAGCTTCTAGCTTTCTCATGGCATTGAAGCACTGCCTGAAACTATAGTAATCTGTGCACATGCCAAATCGTCTCTGGAAGACTCTAAGTTCCTTATGATCAGGGTGGAATCAAAATTATCCTTGTTCTCCCACAGCCATAGCAAAGTGCCTGGAACTGCATAGGCACTTAGGAAATATTCGTTGAATAAGTGAATGAAGAGACCCAAGTTTCAGACCTGAGTTCTGACAGTCATGTTAGAAAAATCAATACAGCCAGCTCTCCAGGATCAAAACTGGCTGAATCTTGAGACAACTATCTGTGACTTTTAAACTAAAACATCTCGCTTGTTTTTAGCCTTGCAAGATTTTCCTCTGAATTCATCTTCACCTCTTGGATAGTTATGGTGTGTGCCCTGTCCATCTGACCTGAAAGGTAGGTTTCAAAAGAAATACTGTAATGAGAGAAAGAAAGCTTAAGTGATGTCTAGTTCGGAAGTTCATTGTACACCCCTCCATTGCTGATCCTGAAGTTAACTTTATACAGGTTAAATAGATATAGTTCTTCTTAGCTTTCGTCATCTTTTTCAAAATAGAGCAGAACCCCATTTAAAACACAGGTTAAACCTCATCCCCAAAGCATATCAAGACCATATAGAAAAACTGAGATGTAACAAGATGTCTCTGATAAAAGTGTGATCTTATAAGGAGCTCCTCAAAACAGATAATCCCCCAAAGTCGCCCACTTTAACCCTCTCATTTGGCAAATGGGGATAACGTGGCTCAGAGAGAGGAAATGAGTTGCCAGAGGTGACAAAGCAATTCAATTTACAAAATGAGGATCAGGGAACTCTTAGGTGAGACTCTTCCCTTTTACATTATGCTAGCCTTCATGGCTGGGTTACAAGTCAGTGATTCCTGAAATGAAGCTGATTACATTTGAGGTAAAAGTTTGATTTGGGTTTGACAAAGTCCTCAGGCTTAGGTAAGACCAATCATAAGGAACTGGATGACGGGATGGGGGGGCATCTCTAATTTTGATCACGTACTAAACATTTGTACTTACTAAACCATGGCAGGAAAATTAGTTGGCTGGCATCAAAAGAGCGTGAATCAAATTAAGGAAACACTCCCATTTACCACTGCAACAAAAAGAATAAAACACCTAGGAATAAACCTACCTAAGGAGACAAAAGACCTGTATGCAGAAAACTACAAGACACTGATAAAAGAAATTAAAGATGATAAAAACAGATGGGGAGATATACCATGTTCTTGGATTGGAAGAATCAACATTGTGAAAATGACTCTACTACCCAAAGCAATCTACAGATACAATGCAATCCCTGTCAAAGTTCCAATGGCATTTTTCACAGAACTAGAACAAAAAATTTCACAATTTGTATGGAAACACAAAAGACCCTGAATAGCCAAAGCAAACTTGAGAAAGAAAAACGAAGCTGGAGGAATTAGGCTCCTGGACATCAGACTATACTACAAAGCTACAGTAATCAAGACAGTATGGTACTGACACAAAAACAGAAATCAATGGAACAGGATAGAAAGCCCAGAGATAAACCCACACACATATGGTCACCTTATTTTTTTTAATTGAAGACAGCCTCTTCAATAAGTGGTGCTGGGAAAACTGGACAGCTACATGTAAAAGAATGAAATTAGAACACTCCCTAACACCATACACAAAAATAAACTCAAAATGGATTAAAGACCTAAATGTAAGGCCAGACACTATCAAACTCTTAGAGGAAAACATAAGCAGAACACTCTATGACATACATCAAAGCAAGATCTTTTCTGACCCACCTCCTAGAGAAATGGAAATAAAAACAAAAATAAACAAATGGGACCTAATGAAACTTAAAGCCTTTTGCACAGCAAAGGAAACCATAAACAAGATGAAAAGACAACCCTCAGAATGGGAGAAAATATTTGCAAATGAAGCAACTGACAAAGGATTAATCTCCAAATTTACAAGCAGCTCACGAAGCTCAATATCAAAAAAACAAACAACCCAATCCAGAAATGGGCAGAAGACCTAAATAGACATTCCTCCAAAGAAGATATACAGATTGCCAACAAACACGTGAAAGGATGCTCAACATCACTAATCATTAGAGAAATGCAAATCAAAACTGCAATGAGGTATCACCTCACACCAGTCAGAATGGCCATTATAAAAAATCTACAAACAATAAATGCTGGTGAGGGTGTGGAGAAAAGGGAACCCTCTTGCACTGTTGGTGGAAATGTAAACTGATACAGCCACTATGAGAGCAGTATGGAGGTTCCTTAAAAAACTAAAAATAGAACTACCATATGACCCAGCTATCCCACTACTGGGCATATACCCTGAGAAAACCATAATTCAAAAAGAGTCATGTACCACAATGTTCACTGCAGCTCTATTTACAATAGCCAAGACATGGAAGCAACCTAAGTGTCCATTGACAGATGAATGGATAAAGAAGATGTGGCACATATATACAATGGAATATTACTCAGCCATATAAAGAAACGAAATTGAGTTATTCGCAGTGAGGTGGATGGACCTAGAATCTGTCATACAGAGTGAAGTAAGTCAGAAAGAGAAAAACAAATATTGTATGCTAACACATATATGTGGAATCCAAAAAAAAAAAAAAAAAGTTCTGAAGAGCTTAGGGGTAGGACAGGAATAAAGACACAGACATAGAGAATGGACTTGAGCACACAAGGAAGGGGAAGGGAAGCTGAGATGAAGTGAGAGAGTGGCATGGACTTATATGTACTACCAAATGTAAAATAGATAGCTAGTAGGAAGCAGCCACATAGCACAGGGAGATCAGCTCAGTGCTTTGTGACCACCTAGAGGGGTGGGATAGGGAGGGTAGGAGGGAAATGCAAGAGGGAGGAGATATGGGGATATATGTATATGTATAACTGATTCACTTTGTTATACAGCAGAAACTAACACACCATTGTAAAGCAATTATGCTCCAATAAAGATGTTAAAAACTTTTTTCAAAAAAGAGCATGAATCACTGTTCTCACCAGCAATAAATCCAATTGCTGGCACAGAAGAGATCGAATGCAAAATGATGGCTGAGGTTGGAAAATGTTGGCCTCCCTTTGTCCACAGTTCTTCTGTCCATGTTCATGCTGGTAGAAAATGTTACTTTGCCCCACAGTGATGGTGAAGGCTTTTAGAGTCGTTATGATCTTGAAATGCTTCTGGTGGCTAAAAAGCCATCACAATTGAGCAGCGCCTGAGCAGATGGCAATGACCAGCAGGTGAAGTTTCAGCCTTGACCCTGACTCTGTACCTGACTTTGGACGTGCCTCTGTGGGCTGCGTTTCCCCCATCTGAAAATTGAAGAGGTGGGGCAGGGGATGTGCAAGGTCCCCTCCACTTCTAGGATTCATTGAGCCCATAAATGTGTCAATTCCTCCTTTCCCTAGTATAGTTCTGTGAGTCCTCAAGGGAGCAGCAGCTCAGAAAAATGTGATTTCAGCTAACAGTCTTGACACCAAGAATTACTTTTACTCCAACTCTTGTAGCCATGGGAAGCATGCACCCATTTTGGAGTCCAAAGAACGGGCTCCATTCCAGTCTCAGCTCTACAACCTAGGTGATCTTAAAACAACTTCAGTTCCCTTTCTCAACCTCTGATTCTTCCTCTGAAAAGTCCAGGTAATAATACCTATTTCACAGAGTTGTCTTGTGGGTCAGATGAGATTTTAGATGTCAAAGTGCTTGTAACCTGAAAAGCATAAGGGGTTGTGTAGGGGAGGATGAGGATGAAGATGTAGATAAGGGGTTATGAACGCTTTTTGATTTTCCATAGAGATACAAATGAGCTGTAGGTTCACGGTCAACAAGTAAGGGCAGGGACGGAGATGTGCTAGCGGAGTGCTCTGCTCACCCTGAGAACTACCCCAGCGGCTCCTGCATAACCCTCTCCTTCCTTTCCACCGTCACCCCCGTCTCCCCGGTCCAACAGAAAGTGTCACCCGTCTTACGTCTTGAGCCTCTCTCACCCCCACCCACCTCACTGCAGACCCAGCTGGAGTGTCAAATCAAAACCCCTGTGCAGATGTCTCACCCTCACTTCTTTAGTCTTCTAGACCATCTAAAAGAAAACAGCAGAGGTGCTCCCTCTGCCTACGCATTTCCCTTTGTTTTGAGGGCTGTGGCAGCCCAGTCCTGTGGCGGTTAGAGCTCCTGGCAAGAAAAGCAACTCCACCTCCAAGTCCTCTCTTGGCGCTTGAGTTCTGGGTGTTCAGCAGGTTACCGGGCATTTTTCCAGTGGTAAGTGAGGCATGATGGTATCCGGTAGGCACGACACATGGGGTGGAAGACAAGGCTTTTCACATGCAGCCACAAACTGATGAGCTGCAAAGGATATTAGGACCTACGTGGATCAACTCCCCATTGGTTACAGATGCACAAACTGAGCCCTAGAGAAGAGAAGCAGCATGTAGTGTCATTTAGAAATAGAGCCAGGAGGATCTATAAGGACATCTAAGCCAAATTCCTCACTGGACAGATGAGGAAACTGAGGCCCAGCGATGCTAACACACCTGCTCTTGAGTTGAAGAATTAGTACCAAAACCCATAACCTCTGGTTCAAAGTTCAGACCTCATTTCATGAGAACTACACATAAAATACATAGTGAGGAAACTGTGTACATGAAATACAGCTTCTGAGGTAATGTAGATCAAACAGTAGGTTATTATATTCATGTAAATTTGGGGAAATAAGTTTATATCCATATTTTGGAATTCTCATTTTACTCTATAAGAGATTCATCATGTGTTCCTGGGTATAGGATGTGATGAAGAGCATAATTAAATTTGTGTTAGTGGTTTAAGATAGATGGGTAGGCAAAGCATAACTACTAAGAATTTCTTTTATTCCAACCCTGAAGCCCAAAGGAGCCATGTAAGTGTCAATGTTCTATCATCAGGAAGCAGCTTATCTGTGATGGGCCAAAGCTAGACCTTACAGGGTGAAAGTTAAGCCTGGAAACAGAGGAGTCTGTATGTGTATTGGATCCGAAGCCTATTACTTACTGAAGTATTTGTGTCACTTTGGGGCCAGATCAGTGGTGTGCTGGTAAATATTTAACAACTGGCTCTAAGTGGGAGGGGTGTGGTAGGAGGAAAGTCCCACTTGCTGTGTTTTCCAATATCCTTGGTATAGATATTCCCACCACAGCTACTTTCAAGTTGCTAGTGCAACACTGCTGAGTGTGTAGTTTGGAAGAGATGCACAGCAGTATGTAATGGTTCTAACATGCAGATAAAAGCAATATTAATAACTTCAAGAACATATATGATAGTAAAATTTCATGAAATAGATAAGAAGCGATGAGTTTTGAGTATTTTCTACCATTGTTTTTAATGTAATTTATTTGTATGTTTACATGATTTAATTTTTAACAGTAGCTGTGCTTTCAACCCGTTCATCAAATTCCTGATCAGCTCCTGTAAGCTGGAACAAGTCAGGCCCCAGCATAGCACTGTGCCAGACAGATCTGAGTTTGAATCCTGGCCTATTGTTCTGTCAGCTATGTGAGGTCTGGTGAGGTTTAAATCTCCTTTGAGCTTTAGTGTTTTCAGCTGTGGAAGGTGACACACTAACAGCTTCGTGGGTTTATTAGTGATATTCAAATGAGATAATGCTTAGCACAGTAGCTATACATAAACACTCCACAAATCACCATTAGTGCATTCCAAGCCAAATTCATTCACTCAATAAACATTTTTTTTTTTTTTTTTTTTGTGGTACGTGGGCCTCTCACTGCTGTGGCCTTTCCCATTGCGGAGCACAGGCTCCGGACGCACAGGCTCAGCGGCCATGGCTCACGGGCCCAGCCGCTCCGCGGCATGTGGGATCTTCCCGGACCGGGGCACGAACCCGTGTCCCCTGCATCGGCAGGCGGACTCTCAACCACTGCGCCACCAGGGAAGCCCCTCTCAATAAACATTTTGCAGGAATGTATTTTATAGGTGTTACCTGTGGTACATGATCTTCAGTATTACGTGCTTTGGGATTCAGAGTGCCTCAAACATGACTCTTGCCCTGCTCGCGACGAGCTTACAGTCTAACAGAATGGAATATAACGGACCCCAGGAAGCATAGTCTAGAGCAAGCTATGATCAGCTCATAAAAAAACAAAAAGCTTGGGAAGGGAGAGAAGGAAGGATTCTTGGAGGCAGCAGCCTTTGAGCCATAGATTTCAGAATAGACTTGTACATACAGAGATGTCCAGGAAGGGAGATGCCAAGAAGAGAGAGGAAAGGGAGCAAAGGCAACGATAAAGGAACACGGAGACATAGATAGGAGTATAAGATTTGGTGGAACAAGGCATATAAGAAGGGGCGCTGGAAAGATTGTTGGAAAGACAAGCAACTTCCTGATCATGTTAGCCTTGAACGCGGAGGAATTTGGTTTCTGTTCGCCTAGGTAATGATGAGCCTGGGGAAATGTTTTCCTCTGACACAAATCAGATTTTTGGATTACCAATCATATTATGTGAAATATTTATTGACTGAATAAATTTTTATGGTCACTGTTCTTCTCTCCTTTAACAGGAATCGTTAAGAGTTAACCAGATAGTGAAATGCATTCTTAAACTAAGTAAATTTCCCCTGTGGAGAAAAAGTCCTGTGGTCAGCGATAGAAGGTGGCATTGTAACTCCCAGATGAAAACAAAGTCATTACTGAAAGCCTTTGTTAAATATTAGGAAGGCTCAAACCAGTGCCAGTATTTCATGAGTTTTGAATTGTCTGCTGCATCCCTCTTGCATTATGCTTCACACACAAAAAAAGTCATATGACCTACATCTTTATCTGCTCCCGTCTTCAGCTTCTATATATAGGCTTTGGTTATGAATGTTTTTTCCTATGAAAAGGTCAGACCTTGCACATGTACCATCAATGCAAAGCCCTGCTTATTAAAAAGCAGGCAGGCGAGTTTGTAAAAGCCATTGAAGTATTACTGATGTAGGGAAAAGCTGAAAAAGAAATGGCCTCCCAATTTTCTCAGAGAGAAGGTGGGGAAACCTCTGTCTCGTGATTACAGAAGCATTATTTTCCTTCTGGCTAAAGCACCCCGTGGCAGTCTGTGGCACCCGTTTACAGAATCGGGCTGGGACACCCCTCGATCCCCAGCTCCCTCATGCATGCGGGTGCACAGACTCACCTCAGTCAGAGAGACACTGAGCTCTGTTAACCCCTCCTCCACACCTCAAACCCCCGTGGAACATCTGGAGGTGAAGCTGGGGAAGGTAACTCGGCCAGAGAGATGCAAACGCAATTTGGGGTTTCCGCTGAGTACGGCAGCCGCCTTTGGCCAACATTGCAACACCAGAGAGAACCGGGGGAGAGTTGAACTCTTACTTTTAAGGCAAAAGTTCACAGGTTCAAATACCATTCTAATGTCAGCTGCTCCCTGGGGCTAACCTTTGAGTCTGGATGTTCTGATAAGATCGAGCTGCTTTAGGAAAAAGGCCTGCCTTCCATTCGGTTCCTTTCTCAACAAGGTCAAGCTCTTTCTTGGAATGAAATTATTTCATAACCAATGTGAACTAGAGAGGATGCTCGCTTTCTTTCACGGAAAAGAAACTGAAGTTCTAAGAGGTTAAGTGACTTGCCCAAGTTCACTCAACAAGTCAGCCTTCTGCTGATTCAACATGTGGCCTAGGAACCAGTACTGGGATGGGCAGTGTTGTCATTGAAAGCAGTAGATGCCATGTGCCTATCCTCAATTAGTTAATATCTACCTGCTCAGACAAGCCTCACAGGAGACCATACAACATAAGGATCACCAGGTGACAGCGAGTAAAGTATTAAGTTGAAGGTCAGAAGAACTTCGTTATGGCTTTAGATCAGATGCTGTCAGACACTTATTCGAAACAGACACAGTTCTGACCTCATGGAACTTGGACTGGTGGCTGCCTATGCATACATCACAGATTCTTTATATAATTTTTTTTGCTCACCCCTTCCTCCCCTTCATCTGCCCCCTAGGGTGTGAGCCTCTCAGAACAGGAGGCGTGCCTAGCCCACTTGTAAATCTCACTGCCTGACACCCAGTAGGTATTGGTTGCAGGAATGATCTGTGAGGTTTCCCTCACAGATATAAGATCACAGATGAAAGGGATAGAGGCTTCTTAAGAGGAATTAGAGTCGAGCTTCATTTGGAGCACTTCACCTATTTCTTGACTGACACAGTGATCCTTGAAGCCCAGCTCTTGGACTTTGGCTGCAGAGGCCCATAAACAGTAGCTCCTTCTTTTCTTCCACCTCTAAGCTCTGTGTCTCACCTACTTGGCTGGACTTCCTCTCCCGAATTGCTAAGTCTGTCTGGGTCCTGAGCCTCCCAGATCCAGCCCCTCTGGTCATCCACAAAGTTCCCTTGCTGACACCTAATGCAGGTTTTAGGCCCATGGGGGCTGCCAACTTGATGATACTGAAATAAAGATATTCTCAGGTTTGAATAAAGCAGTGCTGAGCACTTTATAGTTAAATAAGAAGGAAAAGAAAAGAACAAAAACTCATTTTAGCAGGAGGAGCTGCCCAAGGATAGAGCAGGCTGCTTCCTGGGAGGACGATTCCCCATCACCTGAGGAGTCTGGCAGAGGCAAGGTCACCTCCGCAACAATGAAGTGGGAGAGTCAAGCATGGGATGGAGACACGTCACCCCTGACAGCCTTTCAACCCAATCTTCTGCGACCACATCTTCATTCTTCACTAATTTGAGGATCAATGATGTACTAAATCCCTGAAATTTCATCCCCTCTTTTCCCTGATGAGGGGTCCAACTTGAAAAGTTCACTTTCATCTAACTACGTCTTTACTAGTCCACAGATTATGGTAATAGTGGTGGTCCAAGATGAATGGTTTTCTTCTCTTTTGTTAGTTTAACTCTCTTAAAATTCCACTTTTGAGGCACTGCTCATCTGCTCTGGAAATTTCATCATTTCCTATTAGCTCTAGGCTAAACCCCTATCATTCTAGCCTGGCGCCCTAGATCTTTCACCATAGGGCTCCAGCACTTCACCTTTTCAGCCTCACCTTGAACTATTCTTTATTTACCGCTCTGTTCCCTAGTCTGATAAATGCAGAGCCTCTGAATCACTCTTCATCTTTTCCATCTCCTTACGTTATTCTGATACAGATCATATTTGCGGTATCTATTTCCTTATTTGTTTATGCTCCTATATCTTCATTGTCATGTGCCCAGTGCTCAGTCTGGCTCTCAGGCCACATTTATGGGCTGGAATTAACTTGAATTAGAAACATTTTTCCATGCAGGAAGGCAGAAGGGCACATTGGTGAAGAGCACAGATTCTGCAGTCAGTCTCCCTTGCTGTGAGTCCTAGCTTTGTCACTTACTGGTGGAGTGATCCATGTCAAGTTACTTAAACTCCAGGGACTCTGTTTCCTCATCTGTAGAATGGGAAAAATAACTCCTGCCTCACGTTATGAGGTTTAAATGAGTTGGTTTGTATGAAGTGCTAACTTCAATGCCTTGCACACAGCTATCCACTTAGGTGGTGCCTATTCATTCTTTCAGATGCCCTTTAATTCTCCCTCCTTCATGAATATTAATTCTATTTTCCATGTATAAAGCACTTCAGAGTTTACGAAGACCTCTCACATGTGTTTTCACATTTAATCATCACAGTAATATGGGAGGTAGGTGTCTCCATCCCCGGAGAGTTTTGGTGACACAGGTAAAAGCAGGGGGTGGGTGATTGTGACGGGAACTCAGAGATTCTGGTTCTCAGTCCTGAGTGTATTCAGCTTCAACATTTGGCTCCTGGTCTGGCCCAGAGGGCTGGCTGTGGCACTGTCCAGCTCGTTGCCCGATAAGCCCCACCCCTGCCCTAAGGGAAGGGTCCACCGAGACCCAGAGCCGGTGCCACTGTTTCTGCAGTGTCTGAGCACACAGACTGAATTTCTGGACCAGGCTTTGTCTTATGTCAGCGGCGAGGGGGGCGGATTTACTAGCTTCACGCACTCCCTGGAGGCTCTGCGGTTTCATTTCACCTCCGCTGCAGATTGTTCTCTGACCTTTGCTGCACCTCTGTATGCAAACCTTTCTCACTGCAAGACACCAGGTAACGCAACCACAGAACAGAACACCCAGGTTAGAAGGGAGCTTGGAGATCATTAAGTCCACTTTCCCAAAACCATCTTACAAATGAGAACAGGGAGTTGTAGGAAGGGAAATTACTTGTCCAAAAACCCCACTAGTTTATGTGCTCCTTAAGGCAAGGTCATGCTTAGGCCCTGGAGAAATAAGCTCAAGACGCTTGCTTTCAGGAAACACATAGTCTAGTAAACTATGTTGTCCTCATTGTCTCCAATGTCTAACCCAGTACTAGCTAACGTATGCAGTAGGTGCTCCATAAATTCTTCCTGAATAAATGAATAATGAATAAATGAATGTCACTGGCCAGTCCCTGGTTAAACTGACCCCAGACCCGAGGCTCTAGATTTGCAAACTTGGGCTCCCCTCTGCTCATGCTTTCTGCCTTTCCCATTCAGGTTCACGTCATAGGCTTGAGAAACAGCTCAGAAACATGGCCAAAAGGTGCTGCAAACAGTTCTGCCCATGATGTTTATTGATGACTCCCAGGTAGATTCCCAGTCATCTTGTAGAAGAGTTTGCACTCCTTCTTTCTCCCGAAGTGATGGAAGCTAAGCAGAGAAGCAGAGATACGGCAGAAGATCAACATCTACAGACCCAGGACCTGCCCTGTGGGAGGCCAGTGACACCTAAAATGTTCCTGTGTCTTTGCTGCGCAAACAGAAACCAGCACATGATGCGTATTGGTTCATGATGGATATCTTAACGTGTTTCAAATTTTTCCTGATTTCACTCATTTCATAGAATGTCCAAGCTGCTGAGTGCCTTAGAGATAACCGGGCTTAATAATCCCTTTATAGGACAGCTGGAAAAGAGGCAAGAGGGGGAGATTGAGTGGCTCACAGTCACACAGCATGTCAGCAGCTCAGACTGACCTGGAACCCAGGCTTCCTGGATTCCGGTTCACAGATTCTTTCCATGTCCCATGGTGTTAGACTTGGCATTAAGCCAGCAGACTACCTGCGTGTAAGCTTCTCAAGAGTGCAGGTTCTGTATGACTTACCCATCTCTCCTGCACTGCTAGCATTAGTGTTTTGACTTCACAGAAACTCTTTCTTTGCTCAGCACTGTGAAGTTCTCAAAGAGTTTTCATGTTCATTATGAGCCCCATTTTACAGATGGGGAAGCCTCAGGTGGTCCAAAGGGCAAAAAGGGCTCATGGTCTCAGAAAAATGGTAGCAGGACACGAACCTCAGTCTTCTGACAACCAGTCCATGCCCTTCCTCTACACAGCATAAGCAATTCAATAACTCTTTGGTGACTAAAAGTGAATGAATGGTGATACGATGGATGAATGAATGAACAGCTGACAAACATAGGAATCAACCAATCACTCCTGGGGTTTCCAAGATTTTTAAAAAAAATATCTCCAGACCCTCACTCTGCTTGGACCCATGGCAACTTACTTCAGCTCCCTCACCTTTGGTTTCCCTTCACTTGACACCTCATATGTGTGCTTAAGGGAAGAGGAAGAACTAGCAGCACCTAACCTCCCTGATCTTTAAGGGGCCAATCATTCCACAAAAGCGTGGAGGCAGAAATTTAAACCTCCCCAATATCGCCATGCAGAGATTACCACTAGTTAATATCTTGGTGAACATCTACTCTTCTTTAGTCTTTTTGTCAAGCGTACATATAATTTGTTTAATGGATTCATGCTGAACAAACTGCCTAGTAATCTGTTTCTGTCATTTAATAATAAATCACAAATATCTGGTTGGGTCATAAGTGGGTCAAGTGGGAGAAGCAGCGTAATACTTTGACAACATTTGATCTGTTGAGTAACACACAGATGTTGAGATCCCCCAAAACTGCTTCCCATCGACTGTTTCAAGGGCCCAATGAAGGTATTTCGCTGGGTTCTGCAGAGGCGTTCCTGCCTCTAATATGGCCATGGCTAAAACATGGTTAAGATATGAGTAATTGAAATAGCTTGGAATAACAGCTTTCAGTTTGCACGCACACCCACTATTATATGTCAGTCAGTGCACTCAGGCAGAGAGAGAGACATCGTACATCTTGAATGGTCTTTGTAGCAACCCCGGAGAAGAAGCATGGCTCACGTCATTATTGTAAAGATGAAGAAATTTAGGATCAAGGCGATTACGTGTACCTGCCTGGGATTTTTGTTCTGCTGTTTTTTTTTAAATAACATCTTCAGAAATACAATAAGTCAACAGCTATGAGGCAATGTTCAAAGGGGGGTTTCTTACATTTGCAGATTAGCAGAGGATTTTATCCATTTGTACTGGAGTGGAGACTTGAACTCATTTTTGATCTTTCATTCCAGACTTTTCTTTACGCCATGATACACTGCCTTGCTGACTTAGGTTTGGAAGGTTGGACGATTTTCGTTCATTTCATAGAATAGAGCATACACATACGAACGTGCCCCACCTCGACCAGCACGAGTGCTGACGATGCATTCTGTGGCCTCTACGGATGGGCTGGCTGCCTGTCACGTCTGTAAACGAGGTTTCATTTGATTAATGTGGGCCACTGGTCAGGACAACCTCCCCTGCTCAGTGAGGCGAGGGCCACGGGGCACGGCTGGCTGGAGGGCCAGAGAGAGGTTGTGATTCATTTCTGCCCCAGGCGCCCACCTGGTTGGCCTGGTGCAAGGCTGTGGGACCAGGGGAAAGTGAGAGGCTGCAGGCGTCCTGCCTGTGAGCCGGGCCTCGGGAGTAATAGCGAGAAGAGGGGTGAGAGTAGCAGCTGCTGAGGTGGATATTTATATAATGACTCTCTGTGCTCGAGGCAGGAAGTGAAACCGAGGTTCTGCTGAGACACTTTCCTTCCCCCCCACGACTGCTGCCCACGGGCGGCTCCAACGGGGTGACATGGGGAGAGCCTCAGAGGCTTATGCCCCAGCGTGTGCAGAGACAGATGCACCGGGCTCGTTGCTGGGATGTCAAAGCCAAGGATCTGCTGCCAGATCCCGGAGACCCCCACCTCCCTGGTGTTCTCAGCTTCAGCCCCCTTTTCTCTCCACCTAGTTCCCCTGTATGATGGGGAGAGGTCTGCTGTTCTCCTCAGCTTTGCAGGAATGCTGTGAGGGTGCATGAGATAACATCTCTAAACCCAGGGCCAACCAGGCCTCGCAACGAAATTAGCATCAAGCTCTTTATTACATTTCTATGACCGTTTCCAGCACTCTCACCTGTGGTTTCTATGGACGGTTGTTCCCTGACTTTTCTACCTGCCTCAAGCAAACCTTCTGCCTCTCTCCTCTGCTTTCCTTTCCAGCAATCCTTTTCAGATTGTCTTAGGCTTCAGAGCAAATATTACCAATGGTGCCCACCTTCCATCTTGCTTAAGCCCTGGTTTAGGAATTCTATTCTTATCTCTCTTAAAAAAAACGTATTTTAATATAGATGGTGGACCATCTAGAGAGGCTTTCCTATTCTGCTTCCCACCTTAGTATGGGGGATTATTTGAATCATGGAGATTTCACAGTTGAAAAGGGCCTTAAAAATGATCTAGTCCCCTGCTTCTCAACGAGTGAAGGACCAGCAACAGCAGATGCATTGAGGATCTTGTTAGAACTATGGAATCAGAGGCACCTCTCCAGACTTACAGAACCAGAATCTGCAGTTTAGAAAGATCTTTAGAGGATTCATATGCACGTTGCGCTTTGAGAACCACTACCTTAGCCCAAGATGCTCATCACCTTGGGCTGGAGGACATAAGGGCTCGAACATGGAGCTGGACCTGCGCGAGGTCACACAGCACGAGAATGTCGTCAGGATGGAACTCAGCGAACTGTCTAGTTTAAGTCCCTTTCCTCTGTACAAGGCCCTAATGAAGATATAGTTCCAATGCCAGCACTATGAAAAAAGCCGGGCAATCTCTTTCCCCTTTTAATTTTTTCTCTAATTTTCATTTATGGGTATTTTTACAATTTACTTGACTAATAGAAGATCAATACAAATGATTTTCCATCATCTCCTTTGAACTCCTGTCTGGTCTAAGTTGCCATTCTAGTTGCTGAGTTCTACAGAGTCTGATGTGCTTATTTTAAGGGATAGCCACCTAGAGTTTATTTGGAGGGGAGCTTCTGAGTAGCTGGCCAGGAAAGAGAAATGTGTTATCAGATGTTTCAGCTACCTCAGCCTTGGCCCTCCATGACCTTGCCAGGAAGAGCTATGAATGACAGCATATCTTAGAATCACAGAATGACAAAACTGGAAAAGACATTACAGATCATTTCATCCAACACTTTCAAGTCGCAGGTGGGGATGCTGAGCCGTAGAGAGAAATGATTTGCTCAGGTTTTTTTCCAACAAGTTAGTAGCATATTGGAGGCAAGAGTTCAAATCTCTTGCCTCTCAAGTCAGGGCTGCATGCTATGTACTTCTGCCCACCCCCTCCCCAAATAAACGGAATGGACAAACTAAATAAATAAGTCATCTGGGCCAGAAAGCATCTACCCCAGAATTTTGGAGTAAGTCATGGGTAGAATTGCCATGCTAGTTGTCAAGAATGCACGTCCGGTCATTATAAATGGCCACTGAACCAGATGGAATGTCACGCTGCCAGTGGGTTTCCCACCCATCTGTAGGGCCACCTGGGAAGTATAAGCTACTAAACCTCATTGCCGTGTCTGGAATTCATAAGAACAGGTGGGATCATGGAAATGTAAAAGCATAACCTATCAAGGGAAAAAACCAGAAGGACTTTAACAAACCAATGTTCTCTAAGTAACTAGGGCTAGGGTCTAAGTAGAGGACTATTGAAACTCAAGGCTTTCAATTTTCATAGATTCAAGATATCTGTGACTGAATTTTTACATCAGAGAGCAGCTTGATTCCAGAATTGTTTGTCATGATACTATGTCATCTTTCACAAGGATCATGGAAATAATATGGTAATATTTTTGTTGCAACCTCCCCAAATAGAGACTATTAACAAAGAAATCTCCAGACATCAAAAATCACCCAGAATTGGGTTTTAATTCATACTTTAATAAGAGGACTTGGAAGAAAGAAAATAAAGTAGTGAAATCTCCACTTTTGCAAATGTCATGAGCATTTCTAGTCATCATGGTGCCTCATTTTCAGACTACCTTAATGGTTTCACCATTAATATTTCATCAGATGCTCAAGGTGCACCTGTGAGCTGAGCAGACTGAGCTCTATCATCCCCCATTTGAGATGAGGAAGCCACGCTTCAGGGAGCAGAATGTGTTTCCAAACCTTACATCACTTGAATCCCATTTGGACTCCAAATCCAGTGCACTTTTCATTACACAGCATTGCTTCTGGGAAAAGAAATACCACAGGAAACAACAGCTTCTAATATCTTCACACCTCTTCAGAAGTTACAAAGCATCTAGATAGCTCCGTGACACGGGGAGGAATGCAACTGGCTGTTGAGAACCTGCTGTGTGTGACGAGGGGCTATATTAGATGCTCTATATAGTTGTCTCATTGAATTATGACCATGACTCTTTGAGGTGGGAGTCATTTTTTCTTTCTGCATATTAGGAAACTGAGCAAGGTTAGGCAACTTGTCCATGGTCGCAAAGCCAGAAATTGGTGAAGCTCAGATTTGAAACCTGAGTCTATTTAGGTTCAAAGCCCTTCTAGGTCAAATATTTCTATTAGCTCAATGTGACAGTTGAGGAAATGGACTTAGAAATATTAATAAACCAAAACTGTAAAGCTAATAAATCATAGAGAAAGAACTCAAACTGGAGTCCCCTGACTTTAAATCTCAGGGGCATAAAGATCTCAGGAGAATGGGGTGGGGAGGGGAGGATGTAACAACGGAGCTTCAGTTTGGGAAAATAGAAAGCAGTGCTCTTAGGTAACTTATACCCTAATCTCTCTTTATAAAATGATGGACACTAATGTATCACAACTCAGGAAATATATTTAAGTTTATTTCATTTCACTTCTATAAACAAGTACCAGGTACTGTGCAAGCTACTTGCATGGATCTTCTCTTTTTTGAGTCTCTTACCAATTTTTTGGAGTATAGTGTTCCCCATTTCCAAAGGAAAATTAGTGACATGTCGAAGGTCACATAGCTAATAAGTGACAGGGCAGAAATGGAGATCAACTTGACAAATCTGAACTCCAGTAGCTTAAGCTGAGGGACTTGGGTTTCACCAGAAAGAGTATGGAAGCCAACAGAAAGACATTATCCTATGATCAAATGATAGCAGTGTGTGGGCTCAGGAAAAACATGGCAGTTATAGTCATGGACCTTCAGGAAAAATTCAGTGGAGCTGGGGAGGTGGGGAAAGGACAGAGGACTATTCAAATCATCAATATGATGGAGCTTGTCGGTAAAACAGGTAGACTTAACAAAATTAGATTTCCTCAATCAAAAAAGAGAAGGCTGAGAGGAGATACTACAATGCTTGATCGAATGGAACTGTGTACTTAATCAGCAAATCTCAGAAAAACAGAACTATCCCAACCTCCCCTTAGCCCAAAGTTTGCAAGAGTTAGATTCAGTGAAAGTGAAAGGAAGTATACTTTACGTAGTAGGTGGTACCTCAATGAGCGCAGAGGTAGTCACTAGCTAGAAATGGGTTTAAGAAGGGATTATTTAAATACCATAGAGGCTCATAAATTCCACATGGGTTTATTAAAGATGAGTGAGAACTTAAAGTCGACCTGGCCTGACTTACCACCTCATGGGCATCCACTTGTTTACGTCCAATGGCAAAGAGTTCGCTTTCTCCCAAGGTAGGTGATTCCAGCTGTTGAGAGCTCTGCACATCAAAAAGTGCTTTCTTGGGTTTAAACAAAACTTATCTCTGTTTACTACATTCATTTTGGCTCCATCTCTGCCTTTGAGATGCCACACAACAAATCTGAAAACTCTTCCTTTTCATGTTCCTTCGGGTGTTTAAATCCAGCTCTTACCCCTATTTGTTAAAGTCAATGTCATGAACAAAAGTCATACTTAGGCAGCAATTGTTTCGGGGGTGGGCACTTTAACAATTCTGAAGGAAGAGTATAATGTCACATTTCCAGCTTTGAGAGGGCTAAAGAATAAGTATTAGACTGGAAATCAGGAGACCTAGATTCTAGTGGTGTTCTGTAACTTTTTATATGAAGTCCATGTCACTTATCTGTCACTAATTAGTAATTGGATCTTAGAGGGCAGGGACCTCACATTTCTGGACCGCAGGTTTTCTCTCTCCTTCTCTCTCACTCTCTCTCTCTCTCTCTCTCTCTCTCTCTCACACACACACACACACACACACACACACACACACATCCCTTGCTCCTTAGCCTTCAGAATCATCTTCCAAATGCCTTTTGGCTATCTTTATTCTCACATCCAGCAGGATGTTTATACTCCAAATGGTCCACACCAAATTCTCTCCCTCCAACCCTCACTCCTTTTTGTTTCCAGCTTTATTGAGATACAACTGACATACAACACTGTGTAAGCTAGAGGTTGATTTGATACACTATATATTACAAAATTATGATCACCATAGCGTAAGCTAACATCTGTATCAAGTCACATAATTCCCATTTCTTTTTTGTACTGAGAACACAAGATCTACTCTCTTTGCAGCTTTCAAGTATATAACACAGTATTGTTAACTATAATCACTATGCTGTACATTAGATCCTCAGAACTTAGTCATTTTATGGCTAGAAGGTTGTACTGTTTCACCAACATCTCCCCTTTCCCCTACACCCCAGCCCCTGATAACCACCTTTCTAGTCTCTGTTTCTATGACTCTGGCTTTTTTAGAGTTCACACAGAAGTGAGATCCTATAGTATTTGTCTTTTTCTGTCTGACTTATTTCACTCAGCATAACGCCCTCAAGGTCCATCCATGTTGTTGCAAACGGTAGAAATTCTTTCTTTGTCTTGGCTGAAAAAATACTTCATTACACACACCACATCTTCTTTATCCATTCCTCCATTGATGAACACTTAGAATGCTTCCATGTCTTGGTGGTTGTCAATAATGGACCACAGTTCTCTTAACTATAAGATAAAGAGGTTGAACATGATCATGTTTATTCTCCCTTCTGTCCATGATTCTCTGGCTTCAGCTTAGTCAGCCAGTGGTAGTGGTGAAACCCCAATCCACTTCTGAAACTCTCTTCAATATACCATCAGTGGAAAGGAGTTTTATCAGTCCCTTAAGAAGGACCAACACAACTGGATGGAAATTTCACTGACCATGATTACTGGCCACTAACTCTCTCATCCCCATTCCTTGTGAAAGCAGGTTCATCTAAGGTTAGAGCAGATTTCATCAGACTTTTGTTAGCTAAGCTGCTTATTAATAGCCAGAGAAAAGTTAAGTAGAAAGCAAGCAACAGACAGAAAAAAAGTTAAAAATTTAGTTTCAGACCTTGGAACTGATCCATGAGGCAAGGACTATTCAATGGTCATATTTAAGGCCAGTAACCCAGGGTCCCTACATGAATGGGAGTTACACAAGCAAAGGGGTTTTCTGTCTGTGAAACCCTATGAGAACGGTGAAACATAGGAGGGTCCCCAATCATTTGTGCTACAGAAGGTCACATGAGCCAAGGGACAGTACTCCAAAGATTTAGGTATCCAGAGACTTCTGAGGTTTCCCAGCTGGTTAATGGCACAACTAAAACTAAACTAGCTCTCCCAGCACCCAGTGTTGTGAGAGTTCTAATTTTACAATTTATTAAGCAACTACTACATGCCCAGAATACTGCTAAGCTCTTTAAAACAGCTTATCACATCTCATCTCCATTATAAACTCAGGGAGCCAGAATTTCAGCTATCTTGTTCATGATTTTATCTCAGTCTCGTGAACATCACCTGGCACATAATAGGGGCTCAATAAATATTTGTTAAATAAATTTAAATGAACATTAATAATATAAATTATTAATATTAATGAATTATTAATATCCCCATTTTCAGATGAGGAAATTGAGGCTCAGAGAGAGAAACTGATGAAAATAAAAAAGGCTAGGAAACATCAGAGCTAGCATTTGAACCCAGGTTTTCTGATGTCAAGGTGAATGCTTTTCTCAGTAGAGCATAACTGCCTCTCAGCTTAGTTACCTTAAAAACCTACTATAAAATTGGGGTTAATCTCTTCGAAACATAAAGTAAAATTTGTGGAACAAGCATGAATGTCTTAATGCTCATCTTTCTGCCACTCAAAACCTTCAGATATAATTGGTGACTGTAAGTTCTTTACCCATGAAAGCAACATTGACGAGATTCAAAAGGATTCTAATAAACACAAACAAACAAACAAAAACACCTTGCAAATTTCATGGAAATTGTGAAAGTGTTTCTTACAGAAGCCGTATTGCCCCCTAATTTCCTATAGCCCTGGGAGCCTCGTGGCTTGGAAGGTGAGTGGGATAAAGACAGAAGCTGACAGACAGAGAACAGCTGGTCAGGTGGGAATGCCAGTGTGTCTTATGGGGTACCCAGGGGCTATTCACCCCGGTTATTTTCCTTTTCTGTCCCTCTCCTCCGCGTCAGTCTTGCAAGGGGACAGGATGAAGCACTAGCGCCCAGGAGATGTGGGTTCTCACCAAGGTCCTGACGGTCACTGACTGTGGGACAGACCATGGACAAGCCCATTGCGCCTCTTAAGTTTCCCCAATAAAGGAGTTAGCCAAAATGGCCCCAGGGCCCCTTTCTTCTCTGACAGTCTCCCATTACATTATCTCCTCTTTCCTGGCCCCCAGCTCCGGGCTGATAGCCCGGAGTAGCTTTGGGGACTCCCCACCACTGCCGCTGCCGGAGCATCTCTCCATGCAGCTGCACAGCCACAGCTGGCTCGTCCTGCACTGCTGGCCGCTCCGATTTCCCTATGCAGATGAGGCTGTGAATAAGCAAGGGCTGCCCAAAGGGAAAAGACACATTCTTCTCAGCCTTTCACTTTTCCTAAGCCAATAGTGGCCAAGGTGAGGCTTCCTTTCCAACACCCTCCTCCCTGTGGAACTCAACCCTGCCTTCCACCTGCACAGGTAGGACTAGGTTTGAAGAAGGAGGAATTACTTTCCATTTTTCAGTAGAGTTTTCCATTTCATAGTTTCGTTGAGCCTTCCTGCACACCCCACACACACACATACACACAGAGAGACACACACAAAGCAGTGTGGGCTTTTTTAGTCATTCTAAGATATAAACACTGGTCAGTCAATACCCATTGTCCTTAAAAAAGACAGGCCACTGTTGCTGCCTATCTGGGCATGACAGTCTCTTGTGCCCTGACCCACTCATGTTTGCCCTCCTTGGATAACCTCACGACTTTAACTCATACCACGATTACCTTCTCATAGACAATTTCTGGAGACTGGTGGAAAGCCAGCCCATTCTCAAAGCCTCTGCTTCCCAAGCACATTGTCTATAAGGTCTTCCCTCATCTTTATCCTCATCTCCCCCTTCCCTTACTTAGAGTAACTTGCTGCCTCTTCCGTAGTGCCACGGCACATGTTTGATACCTTCTTACAGACACATACATACACTTACACATTCGACCATATGTTTTGTCATGATTACTTGGAACCATGTCATCTTTTTCCTAGTAGACTGTGAACTCTTTGGGAACAAGAGTTGTGTCTTAAAAAGAGTCATGTACCAAAATGTTCATTGCAGCTCTATTTACAATAGCCCGGAGATGGAAACAACCTAAGTGTCCATCATTGGATGAATGGATAAAGAAGATGTGGCACATATATACAATGGAATATTACTCAGCCATAAAAAGAAACGAAATTGAGTTATTTGTAATGAGGTGGATAGACCTAGAGTCTGTCATACAGAGTGAAGTGAGTCAGAAAGAGAAAGACAAATACCGTATGCTAACACATATATATGGAATTTAAGAAGAAAAAAATGTCATGAAGAACCTAGGGGTAAGATAGGAATAAAGACACAGACCTACTAGAGAATGGACTTGACGATATGGGGAGGGGGAAGGGTAAGCTGTGACAAAGCGAGAGAGAGGCATGGACGTATATACACTACCAAACGTAAGGTAGATAGCTAGTGGGAAGCAGCCACATAGCACAGGGAGATCAGCTCGGTGCTTTGTGACCGCCTGGAGGGGTGGGATAGGTAGTGTGGGAGGGAGATCTAAGAGAGAGGAGATATGGGGACATACGTATATGTATAACTGATTCACTTCGTTATAAAGCAGAAAATAACACACCATTGTAAAGCAATTATACTCCAATAAAGATGTAAAAAAAATTTTAAAAAAAAGAGTTGTGTCTTGCTCACGTTGCTACTCTTCACTGACTCAAGGTAAATACTAAATGTGGATGAATTCAATAACTTTTGATGCCCCTTTAATGTTCTGGGCACTCTTCCTTCCTACGGCTTCTACCAGGGGGAGGACCTATGGGGCCATTCAAGGGTTAAATGGAAGACTTATGATTCCTCTGGTCCCACCCTAAGGCGCTTTTTCCAGCTTCTGTTGACTTCTGTTACCAGGCATAAAACACTGTCGTCTCCCTCGTACCTATCTTCTCGGTCCCCTGGGTTGCACTCTCGTGCCAAGCTCTTTTCTTTCTGATCCGCCTTTCTCTGAATGTATCTATTTGCATTTCCCTCCACACGTGCCTCAAAATGACTTTCTCAGTTTAATTTTGGGTTTATGGTTAACTTGATTTGTAGCTTAGATGGTAGAGCTCTTCTGCTTCCTGTCCAAAGAAGCACTGGTTCACTTATGTCTTTATTAATTCATCCAATAACTAAATAGCAGCTGAGACATGAGGGATACAAACTTGAAAGTAATCTTACTAACTGCAAGGTGATCCCAGTCTAGCAGGAGAGACAGGACACTCACGGAAATCATTATGATACCAGGTAGATGGCAATAAACGCTCTAAAAGAAGAGATGGAACCAGCAGGTATTATACACACTCAAGCCACGTGGGATCACTCCCCCAGGAGAGGAGAAGGGCAGGACCAGGAAAGGTATCATGGGGAGAAGGTGGCATTGAAGTGAGTGAAGTAGGATTTGCACTCACAGGCAGAGCCGAGCAGCAGGAAGAAAACACCAGCCACGTCCAGAGATGGAAAAGTACAGGGCCAGGAAGAGTTCGCAGTTCAGCGGGGCTGCGTGCTCAGCTGGAGCTCTGAGGACGATAGCTCAACAGGTAGGTTGAGGTGCATGTGGGCGTGGGATGGAGCAGGAGACTGGAGCGGGGAGACCAGTCAAGAGGCGCTTGCAACCTCCTGGATGAGAAGTGAGAGGGTGGTGGCAGTGAAAATGGAAGGAAGGGATGGGTGCGAGAACTGTTTCCACAGAGCTGCCTACATGCCCCCAAATCCCCTTGACTAATCTCCGCAGTAACTCATACACCCATTCACTGCAGGTGTCATACTACCTACCCACGCCCTCTTTGGAAGCTTATCTTTCCATGTCCCAGGTCTGTGACTTTCTGCCCAATTACTTGTCTTCAACCCATCAGAGCAGGTCAACCGCGCAGCTCAGAAGTCTCACTGTCACACTTGGCCTAGGTCATTCCCCTGCCCTGTCTCTGTCCTCAGCACCCTCTACCTGCAGATGCAGAGAACAATAGCGCCCCCATCTCTGTGCCCTCACAAGGAGGTTTGGTCAGGAGGTGAAACCTGGATGAGGACTTCAGCACAGGAGGAAGCAGCAGAGGGGGTGAAATGGAACCTCATGGGTCCTCGCCTTGTGTACACACCTGGGACTCAGCTTCACCACATCCCTCTCTTACTGGGAGGCCAAGCAAGGACCAAGATGGCAGAGCCCGGGCAGGGGAGGGAGATTGGGAGGAACCAAAAGAGGCTCATTTGGGCCCAAGGAACCAACCCAGCAGTATAACCACCACCAGTCCTGGGAGTCCTTGGCAGAGAAAATCAGAACTGGGAATGCAAAGGTGCTGCTTTGCCTCTGCTGAGCAATGTGCCCTGGGGCCCCTTTCTTCCTCTGAGCCTCAGTTTTGTTGTCTATAAAATAGGGATTATGACATCCACCTTACCTGCCCCCCATTGAGCTGTTTGTAAAGCTAGAGTGAGTATGGAGCCATTCTGAATACATAAAGCACTGTTTCACGGGCTTATTCTCCTTCAACTCAGACCCCACTCATCAGGATAGGTAGACAGGTGAGAAGAAAGAAACAGAGAAGCCTAGAGAGCAGAGGCTATGGAGGTTCCTGTTTTCCATGTAGCTCTAAGGTGATTGGCCCTGTGAAGCATCTAGTCCAGTCTCCTCATTTGACAGATGAGAAACTGAGGCCCAAAAAGGAGGAATGAACGGTCAATGGTCACCAAGTGAGTCAGAGGACAGAGGACAAACTCAGGCCCTGAGGATCCCAGGCCAGTCCTTCTTCAACCCCACTTCACTGGTTCTACAGACCGAAGCCAGAATGGAGACCACTGGCCCAGAGGCTGGGCCTGCGTAATTCCTGAATCACTGGTGGATAGTTCCATGATGGGAACGAAGAACGTAGTGTGGGCTGGATCAGACTCCATTTTTTAAATCATTGTGTTTAGAATCCTGGAAAACCAGTTCTGAAGATGCAGAGCATTTGTGACCTGAAATGAATATCTCAATTCCAAATGCAGGATTACCTGTCCTTTCTCTCCTCTTCCTCAGGCATAATTGAGATTCTGGATAGGAGAAGAAAGGAAGAGTCCTCCTAGGAGCTAATGGTAGAGAAGTGCTAAGAGTATAGGAGGTGCCTATCCTCTAATAAACATCTTACATGTACATCACTTTATTTCATCTTCCTAACAATACTAGGTGGTAAATAATCTCAGAATGTCCATTTTCAGGTGAAAACCAACCAACCAACCCCGGGACTCAGATAACTCAAGTGTCTTGAATCACAAGCTAGTGTCAGGTTTGTACCTAAGACATCTCTAAGCTACAGGGATTTTTTTTTTTTCTTTTGGCTGTGTTGGGTCTTCATTGCTGTGTGCAGGCTTTCTCTAGTTGCGGCGAGCGGTAGCTACTCTTCGTTGCAGTGCGTGGGCTTCTCATTGCAGTGGCTTCTCTTGTTGCGGAGCATGGGCTCTAGGCACACGGGCTTCAGTAGCTGTGGTACATGGTCTTAGTTGCTCTGCATCCTGTGGGATCTTCCCGGACCAGGGCTCGAACCCGTGTCCCCTGCATTGGCAGGCGGATTCTCAACCACTGCGCCACTAGGGGAACCCCAGAGAGATGTTTTTCATTAGGAATCTGCAGCTTCTGCTCCAAATCTTTTTCACATGAGCTCCTGCAAAGCGTCAGAGCTGTTGAATGGCATGCTCGTTTCACCCATGAGAGTCTATAAAATACTCTGTCTCTGCTTCATCCACTAGCTTGTATATTTTTGTCTTCTGGTTCATTCATCATTACACAAGTGTTTTCTGAGGATGGCACTGAGTTGGGACCAAGGGGCCTGCAACACACCTGACTCCATGATTTTGAAAGCTGGCGAGGGTGGCGATGGGGGAGGCACTTTGTCAGATGGCTCCAGTCAAGGGAGGACAGTCGTGCCACCGGAGAGAGGCACAGGTGTATGTCTGGGGTGTCAAGGTGTGAGAGGAGAGAAAGGAACACGTCTGCGCAACTCGAGGGCTCATGTGCTCAGGGAAGGCTAGCAGGGGTGGGTGGTCTGGACTGAGGGTAAACGCAGGATGAGAAAGGGCTAGAGTTCAGGCCAGGAGGTCTGCGGCTGGGGTGTGAAGGACTCTGAGGCTGTGCTGAGGTGCTAGTTTCTTCCCTGAGTCAGCTCAGATGTAGGTGGGGCCCTGGGGTGGCTTTGCAGAGCCTCAGTTTCCCCTGCTGTGAACTGGAAGCCATGAATGTTGCCGGTAAGGGACCTGTGTGAGCTGGGGGTGGAGGCAGGGGGGGAACGACGGCAGAACACGCTGAGCAGCTCCAGGGGAGGATGTGAAGGGAATGCAAATCACAGATATTTATAACTGCAGCAAACTGAGACTGTGAGCCGCCAAGCACTCCCTCTGGAAATCCTGAAAACCTGCTGCCGTGGGGCTGGGCCCAGATCCCAGCTGGTGGCAGACTTCTCTCTTCTCAGCTCCTGCCAGGCTGTTCCTCGTACAACAAACACTCAGCTGCCCGAGTAATTCCACCTACGGAGGAGGCAGCTCCACACCCTTCTGCCCTCCCCTTCCAGAGAAAAGAGCTGAGTCCTAAACTCCCAGCTCAGGGCAAGTTCCTTTTTTGTCCTCAGTGCCTCACCAGGCAGCCCTGTCAAGGCTGGAGCCGAGAAGCAGCTTGGGAAATAATCCGATTCCCACAAGTCGCCTAACATAGCCCCGCACTGATGGAGCAGCCACCATGCCAGGCTTGCAGCAGGCGCTGAGGATCTAATGGAAAGGCTGGGGCTGGGGCGTGGGGACTGAGGGAGAGACAGGGAGCAGAGTCCTAACATCAGCAGAAGTTCTTATCAAAGAAAGGGAAAGATCACATTGTTTCAACCTTTTCTTCTTTTTTTAAATACAAGTGAAACTTCTTTTTCAAATGTTATCTTTTTGTTTGTTTGGTTGGTTGGTTGGGTTTTTTGGCGGTACACGGGCCTCTCACTGTTGTGACCTCTCCTGTTGCGGAGCACAGGCTCCGGACGCGCAGGCTCAGCGGCCATGGCTCACGGGCCCAGCCGCTCCGCGGCATGTGGGATCTTCCCAGACCAGGGCTACGAACTCGTGTCCCCTGCATCGGCAGGCGGACGCTCCACCACTGCGCCACCAGGGAAGCCCTCAAATGTTATCTTTTATGGGACCCCACATAGACAACCTATCTGTGTGACCCCCTCAGCTTCTTCAGAAGGATTCTAGAATAGTGCTTCTCGAACCTTAACGTGCCTATGAATCCATAGTGGATCTGGTTAAAAGTCAAATTGTGATCTAGAGGTCTGTGGTGGGACCTGAAATTCTGCATTTCTTTTTTTTCTTTTTTTAATTCTGCATTTCTAACAAGCTCCTGGTCGATATCGACGCTGGTGATCCATGGACCACACTTTACACAGCAACAGTCTAGAGCCCTAAGGATTGTTGTTCCCAAACCACTGATCTTTAGGATGGAGAGGCGATGAACCGCACCACTCCCCATCCCCGGAGAAATCAAACCAAGGCTCCTGGATCAACGTCTCCTTCTCTGGATGGAAGTCAGCCAGGGTCCTAGGATCACCTCCTTACCTCCCTCTGGCTGGAGGTGTTTGTCTTCCCCACAAGGCAGGCTGGGAAAACCTCTAAGAGGCTTGGCCATGAGGAAGAGCTTTTAAGATGTAGCTTTCTCTCTAACAGCAAAGTACAAAAGGTTCAGGTTAATCCTATTTACAGACAGACAGAGCGACAGACAGAGAGACAGGGAGAAAGATCAAGCCAGTGTTCCCACTGGCTCTTGACAAGGACAGCCTGTGACAGCCACCTTCTCCCTGCCCCCTCGTAACCCCGGCCGATGAATGATGGAGGTCATTTCCCTCACTGTCTCTGTCCCTTGGGTTCATCCTCTTCAGGACTGAGATGCTCCCGCTGAGGTCAAGGGTATTTTTAGCTCTGCTCATGTGGGTCCAGACTTGGCCAACCCTCCCTGGACATCAATCTTGGATTCCGCAAATGCCAGATCTCCTAATCCAGGAGGCATATGGGCAACAGGGAAATCTGAGTGCATTGGAAAATGCAGCACATGGCCTTTTGAGGATTTTGTCTACATGTCGTGTCTGATAAAAACAACAACAGTAACACCTAATGCTCAGAAAAGGCTTCAGCATTCACAGAGTACTTCCACCGGCATCACCTCCTTTGATCTGCCCAAGAGGCTTACGGGGAAAATAACGCAAAAATGATTCTTCCTTGTTTTTATTGGAAGGGCCAGGGGACTGGCAAGATGACAGAGCTAGTTAGTGGCAAGCTTGGGTCTTCAGCTCCCAGGTCCAAGCTCAGTGCCCTTTACCATACCCCATGGCCACCTCAACCCTTTGCTTTTCTCTTTAGCTTGGTTTTGTTTTTCTGTTAAACCCTGCAAGAAGCAATATCGGCAGACTTTCATGCTAAAAGCCTGGGATCATCGTGCCTTTAAGAAATGGAAGACTAGAGACATGAAGGAAAGAGGCAGCGTATATCAGTCATGGTCCAAGGAGGAAGCAGAGGACACACTCAAAAGAGGGATTAATTAAAGGATAATTTATGAAGGTGTAGACAAGTTTAAGGAAAGCCAGGAGATGATGGTGCACCCTGAGGCTAACGATAACTGAGAGCCGTTACCAGTCCTTGGGCTGAAAGGGCAAAGGGAGGGGCAGTTGCCAGAACCTCGTGGGCTAGGCAGTTCTGGAGAGCTAGGAGAGAGCTGTCCAGATGGCTCTGTGGCCTTTGACAGATGCACGCAGCCATTGCCAGCCTACGGCCCGCAGAGAAGGGGCTGGGAGAGAACCATCCTCCCTTCTCCCACCCTCTGCTCACCTAATCAGTGCTGAGCTGAATCCAACCAGAAGCCAGAGGGCAGAGGAAACGACTGATCTCCTGGAGAGGCCGAATGAGAAGGAAGGAGCGTGGATGTGGAGGGTGAGAGAGAGAACACCCAGCACACAGCTGCTCGTAGCCGCCAAAGGCAAGAAATTGGTGGAGGGGGCACAGCACAGAGTCTGAGGGGCTGGGATTTGAGGAGGAAGCAGTAGCCCATGCTCTCAGAGTAAAGTCACCCTAGAGCCCTGCTGCAGCTCTCTGGGAGCCAATCTGGCCCTAAATCTCAGGGGAGCACAAGAAAAACCAGACCAAGAGCTCCCAAGAGTTGCTACTAACCCCACAGGCAGGGTTGGCCATCCTGAGGGCTGGGTTTAAATCCCAGTGCCTTCGTCTTGCTTTGTGTAGCTCCAGACAATTCATTTAATCTCTCTGAGTCTCTGTGTCCTTGTCTGTGAAATGAGTGTAATAATAATAACCTCTGTGCTGCCTGTCTCAGCATGGGCCAGCACTTTACACATTGGGGAGCCACGTAAGTAAGAAGGCCACATAAGGAAGCCGTGTAAGAATGCAGTTTAAACAGCCAAACCACCTAAACCTCACTTGCTCTCTGTAAAACAAGCCCCTAACACTAGATTTGAGGAAGGTTAAATCCAAGGGAGCCCTAGAATCATCTCATCAACCTTCTCTCATACGAAGACACTGAGAAAGAAATCCCACAGTTAGTGGCACAGCTGGAGCCACACAGGTCTCCTCTCACAGGCCCACGGTGCCCCTCCAACCTGCCCTTGCACATGGCAGTCAAATGAGATAAAGGACGACAAAGCGTTTTGCCCATTGTACTGGCAGTTGTTATCCCTGCGATTAATAACCATCTGCCCCCCCACAAACCTCTCCGGGGCTGAAACGTCCCATCAGTAACTATGTCTTCAAGGGCCTGGTGCAATGTGACTATTTCACCAGGGCAAAGCACGTGAATACCCAAGTGCACATCAGCAGGTGTGTTCACTGCAGTAGCTAAGGATAAATGTCGCTTAGCAGAGGACAGGATCCTGAAGACACAGAACACAAGAC